>NC_088346.1:10082500-10347500 GCF_036884655.1 Musa acuminata AAA Group | reverse complement strand
AGGCCGGCGGCGTGGGCAGGCGTGAGGCCCCCCATGTGGCGATCGACGTCGACCATGGCTCGAGCGAAGACGAAGGAAACGAAGGGCTTCTAACTCGTTGTTCTGGCTCTGATTAGATGGTCGGCCAGGAGAAGGTGGCCGCCTCTCTCATTCCGAAGAGAGGAGGATTGCTCAATATATGGAGCGAAGGAAGCGTGGTGAGTGGTAACAGCCGAGTGGGAGAAGTAGTGGACCACCAACACAATGGTCCATCATTATTATTATTATTATTATTATTATTCTTTTATTTTATTTATTTAAAAATATTATTTTAGTCAAATAATAATAATAATAATAATAATAATAATAATAATAATAATAATAATAATAATAATAATAATACTTTGAAATTGAAGGAAACTTCTTGTCCACTTCAAGAACCTGAGCAACAAGGAAAATTGACAGATGGTTCGTTGCATGGCATCTCCATCTCCGTCACAGATAGTGGTGGACAAGACTGGGAGTAGCGATCCGTCCTATGCATCCTGTTCTCCATCGCTGCAATGGGGATGGAACATTTCTAATAAATCTTAGATTCCAAGCATTTAGGTCGACTAGAAAAAGATAGAGAGAGAGAGAGATTAAAACCTTCCTTGTTTCGAACTCGCTAAATCATCATATCCTTTTCCTCTGCTTTTACCCATTTAATATCCTCCCCATGAGTCCCATTCTGTCTCTTACAACTTGCATAGAAACTATCGATCAGACAAAATACGTATGTACAATGCATGGCCTCAAACGGCAAGCAAAACCTTTGATGTAACGCGCAATATACCAAAGCCGGTTTTGGTTTCTTCATTGGAGCCAACACATCTTTTCTTTTCAATTTCACCTGATAATTCCTTTCGATGTGTTCCGTCATCCCACACTGCTGACCAGAGGCTCCACCTAATTTTCTCCCCTCCGTCCTGTCATCTTTCTTACCATAGAGAACTCCACCACTTGCTTAGCGTAAACTTGTTGGTCCGAGTACACATTTTCATCTTCTCTCCATTGCTATTGGCCTGTACGCGTGAGCTTCTCGATCCGAGTTCTCCCTTGTAGTTCCGTGAACAAACACCTTGTGTGCAACAATCCGTTCGGCTTTTCATCACCGTCCTGCAAGTATTTTGCCAAGCGATTGCAGCCAGAACATTCCCATCGAAGTTCTACATTGCTGCTATTGGCCTTGTTTTCTTGTGGTCCCGAGAACAAACACCTTGTGTGCGACGACGATCCTAGCTTGAATGCTACTCTTCTTTCTCGAGGACGACGGGATCTACTCCATTCGCCACTAAACACTTCGCGTGCCACGAAGGCCAAAACCGGATCGCACGAGGAATCCGACCACCCTCCTCCTTTTCCAAAGCATGGAACGCAGCCGCCCAAGATTGGACACCGACCAAACGAGTAAGAGGAGAGCGACCAGAAGAACAAACACGTACGCGCACAAATATGTAGAGGTTCCAACCAAAGTAGCAATAGCAAATCATAGCCTCAACACGAATCTCCACGGTAAATAGATCACGAATCCTCCTTTCAACTCCGTTCTTCCAACTTCAGATCCATCAATTTTGATGCTTTACCAAACATAACAATACATCCAATAATGCACATATCTACACGATAACATCTCAATTTCATTGTTAATCGTGAGACCAAACCATCATCATTACGGTATGCAGATCCGAATTATGTAGCATCGCTATGGACTAGACTTCGATTCCTTTCACCAGCAACAAGAAAACAAACAAGGATGGCATGGAAAGTTGCGGAGGGTGGCGAAGACCGAAAAGAATGAGGGTGGAAAGATTCTTTGCGATTGATAGGTAGAACACTCCACAGAACAATCGGAAGAGGCTGTTGCATCAAAACATGAAATCATGGTTCTTTATGGTGCCTATAATTTTCCGTTGCAATCCAACTTTTATGCATTGCTACAATAACACATTAGTAAAGTAAGTCAAAAAGAGGAGAAAAATGACCAACTTGAAGTCTCAAGTAGATGCTAATTACTTGGGAAGGATACACAAATGTATTTGCTTCGACATATGTTAGATATCTTGAGAACGAAGTCTTAGAAATTTTGTTGATTTCGAAGGGGAAAAGGCGTCTAATAGAGGATTATATGATAAATATTAATTAATTAATTTACTGATTAATATTTTATCAGATCATCATAAGATTATGATTTTCTTAAAATTAACCAAAACCTTAATCTACCAAAAGGATGCAACAAATACTTTGGAAGAAAGAAAATAATTGAGAGAGAAAGATGGGATAATTTAGAATTAACTCGAAGCTTGTAATGTCTCAAGGTAAAATATCATCCTTATATCTAAGATTGATTGTAATTTTTACTTAAATATTTAATCGATATTATTCCTCATCGAGTATAATTATAGAGTGACTTAATTAATATCTTTTAACGAATTAAATAATAAAAATATATTTAAATAATAGAAATACTATTATTTGTAAATGAATTTGATAGATTAGAGGATTAAGGCTCCGTTTATAAGTGATGGGATATAAACAGAAATAAGCTTTTGTATATGAAAAAATACTAACAGGTCATAACACACAGCGAAATTAAACAGAACCACAATTAAATAGAACACCAATATATACGTGGAAAACTCCTTCAATATGAAGGGTAAAAACTACGGGGCAAACTAGAGATGATCCACTATAATAATAATGAATATATAAATCTCAATCTCTTGCCCAAAACCCTAGCAACAATCACAAGAGAATAATTGGGATATAAGGATCACGTCACTATACACAATATCTAAATCCTCCATAATTCTCTCCAAGTAATCACAGTAAGAATCTATCGTAAATCTGATATAACCTGAGATGAAAGCATTGCTAGATGATTGAGAATAGTCTCTCTGTGTTGTCCTTGTCTTCTTTCCTTTCTTTCTCTTCCTTTTCTTCCTTGTTCTCCTCCTTTTTTTTTTGAAATCTCGTGGCTGCCAAAAACTGTCATATTACTATCTTTTTCTACCTCTTTTTATAGCCACCACACCCCCCAATATAAATTAATGTTAGGTTACGAGGAGGTGAGCTGTGGGCTGAATATGGGTTATCAGTCTAACAACCTCCCCCTTCAGCCAATGAGGGAGGTGACACTATGAGTCCTCAATGTGAAACCATACCGACTAGCTATCGACATATCTTCTGTCTTTCTTTTGATAAGGTCTTTGTCAACATGTATGTTCCGTTGTTATTTGTGTAAATTTTCTGAAGCTGCAACTGCTTCTCTTTCTACTCACTTTCAATTGCTTTCTGGTAACTCTCTGGTTCACCTGCATCAGTAAGCATCACATACTCATCTGTAGAGTATCTTCTGAAAGGTTGACGTTGTCTAGAAGATCTTCTCAACCGAGGTTCTGTAGGAAGTTACTCTCTAACTTCTTCTTGCTCAACATATCCTGCAGGTATATTAACATCAGGCTCTACATCATCTTCCTGCACCTCTCCCCATCACCCTAATATACTAGAGGAGTAATTGGGTTACAATCTGCTAATCCTTTTGCAAAAGTCTTGGCTTATGTCTTCTTCTTCAAATCCTCAAAGGTTTGATCTTCAAAAAAGACCACATCTCTGCTTCTAAACACCTTCTGTTTTTCTGGATCATAACTAAACTGATCATGTGAGTAACCAAGAAAAATATATTCTTTAATCTTATCATCCAGCTTGGACCTCTCATTGTCTAGAACATATGCAAATGCACGACAACCAAACACTCTCAAATGCCTATAGGAAATATCTTTCCCTAACCATACATGCTCTACAACATCACCATCTAGGGTTGTACATCGTGATAAGTTGATCACATCAACTGCACTCCTCAAAGCCTCATCCCAAAACCTTTTGGGTAGCTTAGCTTGTCAAAGTATACATCTGATCTTTTCCATGATAGTACAGTTAATCCTCTCTCCAATTACATTATGCTGAAGTGTACCAGGAACTGTCATCTTATATTGGATCCTATGTGATCTACAATAATCATTAAATGATTATGTGTACTCACCACCATTATATGATATTATGCGTTTCAATTGTCTTTTTGTCTCTCTTTCAACCCTGGCATGAAACTTTATGAAAATATTAATCACATAATCTTTGGTCTTCAAAGCATAAGCCCAAACTTTTTTAGAAAAATCATTTATAAATGTGACAAAATAAAGTGCATCACTTATATCAAGAATATCAACAGATCCACCAAGAGTTTTTGTCCTCAAAGAACCACATATATCTGTATAAACACGGTCAAAGGTATACATTTTTCTAGACATAGTAAGACTAGCAAATGAAACTCTATATTGTTTACCAACCAAACAATCAATATAATGGTTCAGATGTGTACCTCTGAGGTCTGGCAATACCTCTCTCTTGGAAAGAGCATGCAGTCCCTTCTTATTTATGTGTCCCAATCGCCTATGCCACAACTCTATACTGAAGTCTTTCTTTGTAGCATTTAACTGCTCACCACAAGCTTTGGCTTGCAACCTATATAAGGTGTGACATTTCTTTCCACTAGCTATGACATGAGAACCCTTACTAAGCTTTCATTGCCCTGTGAGAAATCTACTATCATAGTTTTCATTATCTAGCATTCCAACTGAAATTAAATTCGGCCTCAAGTCAACCACATGTCTCACATCCTTAAGTACCAACTTGCAGCCAAGGTTGGTCTTTAAATGAATATCACCCATGCCAATAATATCTGTTGTGCCATAGTTGCCCATCTTGGCAACACCAAAATTTCCAAACATGTATGCAGCAAAAAACTTCCTCCGTGGTATAACATGATAAGAAGCACATGTGTCAATCACACTCAAGATCCTGACACACATAAGAAAAAAAATCATAAGAGACAAAATCAAATAATCATCACCTTTCACTGTAGTTGTGATATTATCTTTTGACTATGTAGACTCCACTTTCTTTCCCTTTTTCTTGCTCATCTTAAGTTGCTTACATTGATTCTTGTAATATTCTTTGTTATCACAATTATAGCAAACAATATATTTTCTTGATCTTGACTTGTTTCTACCTATGCATGAACTGCTTCTAAACTTTGACGTTCCTCTGTTCTCTAAGATAAGTACATGTGAATCATTCTGAGATGTTGCTGAATTCTTTCTTCTCAACTCTTCATTCAATAAACTGCTTGTTACTTGACTCATGATGACAACACCATCTGACACAGAATTATTGAGGGAAACCACCAGTGTCTCCAAACTTTCTGGTAGTGAACTGAGAAGTAACAATGCCTGCAACTTATCATCAAAAGATATTTTCATAGAGGAAAACTGGTCAGTGATACTCTACATTTCATTCAAATGCTCAGCAATAGAAACACCCTCTCTATATTTTAGGTTAACAAGTTTTTTGACCAAAAAATCTTTATTACCAACTGTTTTTCTTTCATAGAGACCTTCTAATTTTTTCCAAAAAGAATATGCAGAACTTTCAGTAGAAACATGGTGAAAGACACTATCATCAAGCCATTGTCGAATAAACCCAACTGTTTTTTGATCTAACATCTTCCACTCATCATCTGTCATAGTTGTGAGTTTTGTATTATCTCCCTGCAAAGGTTCATACAAATCTTTGCAATATAAGAGATCTTCCATTCTTGGTTTCCATATCATCCAATTGTTTCCATTTAAACTAATCATACGAGAAACATTACTGACCTCTATGTTCAAATACAAAATTAAATCACTACAACTCTGCTCCGATACTAGTTGATGGGATATAAAGAGAAATAAACTTTTGTATATGAACAAATACTAGCAGATCATAACACACAACAGAATTAAATGGAACCATAATCAAATAGAACACCAAGATATATATGGAAAATCCATTCAATGTGAAGCGTAAAAATCAGGGGGCAAACTAGAGATAATCCACTATAATAATAATGAATATACAAATCTCAATCTCTTGCTCAAAACCCTAGCAACAATCACAAGAGAATAATTGGGATACAAGGATCACGTCACTGGGCATAATATTTAAATCATCTCTAATTCTTCCCAAGTAATCACAGTAATAATCTATCATAGATCTGATCTAACTTGAGATGAAAGCACTGCCAGACGATTGAGAACCGTCTCTTTGTGTTGTCCTTGTCTTCTTCCCTTTCTTTCTCTTTCTTTTCTTTTTTGTTCTCCTCCTTTTCTTTGGAATCCGTCAAAAACTGTGTTGTTGCTACATTTTTCTATTTTTTTTTAGTTATTATATCTCCTCTAATATAAATTAAGATTAAATTAAGAAGAAGTAAGTTATGGGCTGAAATGCCCAACTGAATATGGGCTGTCAGCCCAACAAGCCATAAATAGCCCAAATATATATATTTGTAGAGATATTAGCTCATTTTGAGAATTTTTGGCCTTCTGGTATGCATGATGAAGTTTTGATTTGCTTGCAGGACTTCCACGAGGTAGTGCCCGACTGGTAGGAGGTCACTAACGGAAACGTCCGGCGAGGGGAGAAGCAGGTCCTTTGCAAGATCTGCCGGAGGAAGCCGCCGACTCTAACATCTCGTCTCCCTTCGGACGGCAAGTTGAGCGCACGCCAAACACCCAGCTTCTCCTTCTCGAACCAGCTACCGGAAGTAGCAAACGAGAAGGAGAAGCTGAGGAAAGACAACCGCAAGCGAAGTGCCGCTTCCAGGATCTCCTTGGTTCTCTCACCGACTACGTCGACGTAGGCCAAGTCGGCTTCAGGCTCCTAACGAGGGCAGAAGCAGGCGAGACGAGTAGGAATGAAGGGGTTCGCAGAAGAGCAAGGATGAGGCGTTAGGCTTTTTGAGGTGCCACCGAAGGGTTCCGAGGAAGATGAGCTGTGTGTTGGCATGCATGCAGAGCGGCGAATGCCCAAAGGGTCGTCGGACATCGGTGACCTCTTATGTCTCTTTTCCTGGTTATTAATTCTTTCCCTAAAAATTAGTGGCATCACTTCATAACACGACACAATCTGGTCCACAGATATTGTCGTAGCAAAGAATACGCCACGCGAAATTGATTGGGTGCACGACAATACGCCCTTACCGGCTCATTTCGTAACAGGGGCGGTGGTGGGGGCCATGACACAACTCGGCGTTGCATGAGGCACGTGACCGGGTGATGCCTCTTAATACACCCTTCGAGCCGCTCAACCTCTGCGTTCTCCTCGCCCTTTAATTAGTCTCTGGAGCCATCCTCGGTCTGTGCACTATCCAGTGGACAAAAACATTGGGCGGCCAACACCCGGATTCGACTGCTACCAAACCTGCCTCTTATCGGGTCGGATCCACTGACAATCCATTTCCAAATCACCGTTGGAATGGCTCCCTCCCTTGCATCGAAACTAGAGGTTCCAAATGGCCCAAGAAGATATGGACGTTCTCGGTTGACCTCGACCGCTGATCCTTGTTGCTATTTTACCTTCCCCCATCATCAACCACAAGAATAAATTAAGCATGCCTCCATATATAAACATTGAAGGTGCTAAATAGAATGAGCTTTGCATAGCATCCAACGAGCAATGACAAGGATACGCGGGTGTACGCTTACTGCACCGCCTTAAACTTTCGAGTGCAGGAGGCGAAGTTGGCCTTTTGAAGCAGTCAAGAGTCGCATCCCAACCCACTTTCCAGCTATAACACGGCCCTTTTGTGTGGCCGAACAAGTCCGAACCACCGAGTCAGTAGTGAATGGCGTCCTCCACATCCCTGCAGCACTTCGCTCCTCCTGCCCGGACCTCCCCGCGGCGCGAACCCGCGAGGCGGAGGCTGACGGTCACGGCGGCCGTCACCCCTGCAACTGAGGCCGCGACGGCTGGGGTGGCGGAGGAGAGGTTGGAGCCGAGAGTGGAGGAGAGGGAGGGCGGCTACTGGGTGCTGAAGGAGAAGTACCGGGAGGGGATCAACCCGCAGGAGAAGGTGAAGCTGGCGAAGGAGCCCATGAGCCTGGTGCTGGAGGACGGCATCCGCGAGCTGGCCGCCAAGTCGATGGAGGAGATCGACGCGACCAAGGTCCACAAGGACGACATCGACGTCCGCCTCAAATGGCTCGGCCTCTTCCACCGACGCAAGCACCAGTGTGAGTCCCTCAGATCTCCGTTGTTGTGCCGTAGCAGTAATCGTTCCTATGCAGTAGAAATTAGTATATAATATCAGCGTTAACTCTCGTTATCAGCGACAACTTAGATTTGGGTTTCCGGATTCAGATATTTTCGTACCCATTAACTGTCCGCCGCCCAGTAAATCTACTCTCCGATGGGTAAGAAAAGTATTGAATCGGTTGAAGATTAGCTAGATGTTTAGCTGCGCCGTATCCAAACAAAATAAAAGACGGGGAAGACCAGTTGCGGCTTGGCTCTCGCTGGTTGCCAAGGGTCAGATATTAGTGTGCGCCTGTTGCCCAATGCGTAGAGTCAATCATGAAGGTCGTCTGTCGGATGTGCTGTCGTCCTTGGATTAGGTTAATGAACATTCATCACCCAATTCATCTTCTGGATCAGTCCGGTTAATTCAATTGCGATAAGTATGAGTTGTGTCTCGATGCGGTTGACCGTGTCTGTAACTTTGACAATGGCGGCGGCTGTGTGGTGTGGGAGCAGACGGGCGGTTCATGATGCGGCTGAAGCTGCCCAACGGCGTGACCACGAGCGAGCAGACGCGGTACCTGGCGAGCGTGGTGGAGGGCTACGGCGAGGACGGCTGCGCCGACGTGACCACCCGGCAGAACTGGCAGATCCGGGGCGTCACCCTCCCAGACGTGCCGGCCATTATGCAGGGCCTCGGCCGCGTTGGCCTCACCAGCCTCCAGAGCGGCATGGACAATGTGCGCAACCCCGTCGGAAACCCCCTTGCCGGCATCGACCCCCACGAGATCGTCGACACCCGCCCCTACACCAACCTGCTCTCCGCCTTCGTCACCGCCAATTCCCGCGGCAACCCCGCCGTCACCAACTTGTGAGTCCACCTCTTCTTCTTCCTCTGTTGTGGCGTGGTGCCTACAGCTATCCATGTGTGCTTGTTTGTGTGCCGCGCAGGCCAAGAAAATGGAACGTGTGCGTCGTGGGCTCGCATGATCTCTACGAGCACCCGCACATCAATGACCTCGCCTACATGCCTGCCATGAAGGACGGGAGATTTGGCTTCAACCTGCTGGTGGGCGGATTCTTTAGCCCCAAGAGATGCGCAGAGGCTGTGCCGCTCGACGCTTGGGTCCCCTCCGACGACGTCATCCCCGTCTGCAAAGCCATCCTGGAGGCTTACAGAGATCTCGGTACCAGAGGCAACCGGCAGAAGACTCGCATGATGTGGCTTATCGACGAACTCGTCAGCTTCTCTTCCTCATCTCTGCTGCTCCCAGATCTATATGTGCATATGGTCTTCCATGTGGTTGATGTTTGTGGTATTGCGACAGGGCATAGAAGCGTTCAGATCGGAAGTGGAGAGAAGGATGCCGCAGGAGCTGCTGGAGAGGGCATCCGCAGAGGAACTGGTGCAGAAGGAATGGGAACGAAGGGATTACCTCGGCGTCCACCCCCAGAAACAGCCCGGCCTCTCCTTCGTCGGCCTTCACATCCCGGTGGGCCGGGTGCAGGCGTCCGACATGTTCGAGCTCGCCCGCCTCGCCGACGAGTACGGCTCCGGCGAGCTCCGCCTCACCGTGGAGCAGAACGTCATCATCCCCAACGTCGACGACGCGCGCGTGGAAGCGCTGCTGGACGAGCCGCTGCTGAAGGAGAGGTTCTCCCCGGAGCCCCCCCTGCTGATGAAAGGGCTGGTGGCATGCACCGGGAACCAGTTCTGCGGGCAGGCCATCATCGAGACGAAGGCGAGGGCGATGCAGGTGACGGAGGAGGTGGAGAAGAGGGTGTCGTTGGGGCGGGCGGTGAGGATGCACTGGACCGGCTGCCCGAACAGCTGCGGGCAGGTGCAGGTGGCCGACATCGGCTTCATGGGGTGCATGACCAGGGATGCGGAGGGGAAGGTGTGCGAGGGGGCGGACATCTACTTGGGTGGGAGAATCGGGAGCGACTCGCATCTGGGAGACCTGCACAAGAAGGCGGTGCCGTGCAAGGACTTGGTGCCGGTGGTGGTGGACATCCTTGTGGAGCACTTCGGGGCCGTCCGCAGGGAGAGGGAAGAGGACGAAGAGGAGGAGCAGCTCGGTGGAAACTGAGAGATTCAATAGTTCTTGTAACGCGGAGATGCTCTGTTATATTCCACAGTCACAGAAAACATTAGTCTCTTCTGATTCCGCCATTAGAACAGTATGTTTTTATGGCAGAAGCAAATCGAAACAACCAGATAAATGAGAATAATCTCTTCTCGTCTTCTGTTCTTGATTCAATCCCCCCCCCCGTCAATTTCTTTGGATGTGTTTAGAACAGAGTGGAAAGCGACTTGATTGTGATGATACAAGCAAAATTACTGCACATTGCCACTGACATGAACTTGGAACACAGTGAAATGAATTAAAAATGTGTTCCGTAGGTAATTAGGATGATTACCTTTTCTACTTTGAGGAAGTATAATCAATCAATCAATCAATCAATCAGTCACTCTAATGAAATTGCCCAAATATTCATTTGATATCGGCTCTTTGGCTCCCACCTAAAGTGTTCCAAGTCAACAATTACATGATTTTTTTTTTCTGTTTCAATAAAATTATCATCATAGTTACTTTCTATATTAAATCCAATATTTATTTTACTTTTGGTATATTAAATTCTGTTTCAGCTATTAAAAGAATAATCTTTTGAATTAATCACTATTTAAAGAACAATAATGCCATGAAATAAACTAGAGATGCAAAAGAGTGAATAGATTTATTTGAGGGTGAATCTACCACGCAGAGTGACGAGAAACGTATCGAACATCATAAGAGACATCGAGAGTATTCCTACTATATTTCTTCGACGCTTAAGTCAGAAACTTGCTCCACAAGCCATCTCATAGCCTATGGAGAGATATCGATATCGAGGTGTCAATATCTTCTAAAGTATACTGATCTTAGAAGCTGTGGAATTATCTCAATAGAGGAGTAGATATAGTCATGCGTCATCATTTGACTCGGCTGATATATGAATCCTTCCAAATTTTCTTTTGTCTCGTTAAAGACATTTAACTTCTGTATCCGTTTAAATTTTCTTAGTATCCATTAAATTCTTTATCTGCTTCGTCATACCATCAACATCAGTTTCCGAATCTATTGCGAGCTACGAATGCAAGTCGGTCGACACTCTTGGTAGCAAGTGATACGTCTACTCCATTGATCTTTCCCCTTGACGGCTTGTACGATCCACCAGGAATCACCGAACGATGATGTTGAGAAGTAGGCGATGAAATGGCTCACAGGAGTCCCGTATGGAAGCTGCTCAACGTTATAATGCCACGAGCATTGCGTTCTTTCCTTGCCTCTGTGCTAAGTGAAGTCGGCGTTGCTCGTATGGCAGTGACTTCGAATGGTGCTCGACAAATCTCCATCAACTCACCGATTTTTCTATGCAAGGACATGACTTCCGGAAGTAAGTCTCCCTCCGCCACACTATATTTGCCCAGCCACTCAATTTCAACGACTCCTCTCGATTCCAGAAGAGACCTGCACAGTGCCCCCCCACATTCACCTGTCGACGTTGACGAATGCGTGGGAAGGTGCCGAGCCTAAACCCTCGTGAAATCTCTAGAGCGTTGAAATCTCGATGCCTAGAACGCTGCAGAAAATTTGTCTTCCATACGAAACTCATCCTGTGGATATCATCCTAAGATGTTACAGCTCTGATCGCTAACGTCGTCGCTTTGTGGCCTGAGGACCCGAAAGTGATGCAGCTGCAGGGGTGGGCTCGTCGAGGCGGCAAAATCCGACACACGATCTGGTAGAGATTCTGATATGATGTCAACCTGACGATTTAGCGGAAGATGTGGTTTGAGTATGCTACGGTGCTCATATAGTTCATTAGTTCGATAAGAACTTCGAAGCATCTAGTAATGGAGTATGCTACAAGTCAAATTACTTGATACCTAACCTAAATTTGTTTGGTCATGTTTGGATAAACAAACTTGCACGCAATGTTTGGTCATGACCGATCGATCGAGAAAAACAAAAGAACATCTAACTAGCTTTGAATGCTTAATTTGAGTGCACGCTGAGATGAGACGGGACTTGCAGCACCCACATTGCTGTGCAAGGGTCAGTATCAAATGTCTCGGCTCTCCAGAGACTTCTCAGGCCGGTGCCGGTGCCGGTGCTGGTTCTGTTGTGTGACCCCCAACGAGGGGGAACCCCGGCTAGGCTGTTCCGAGGACTTGTTGGTACAACCGCACAAGGGGCATCCACATCCCCGTCCCCACTGCCGAATCAGACCGTCTCTGCACCGTCGTCCACACGTCCGGTGTGAGACGAGCACGTCGTGTCCTGTTCCTCGGGGCACATGCAGCCTTTCGGCTCCTCCTACTTGTGTGGCCACCTGAGGCGGCCGAAGACACACACCTGGAGCACCGCGCGGCGCGACACATGGCGACCCCGAGCACATGGAATGTGGCAGCGGGTCCCCCGTCGCGTGGAGGGTGATGTCACAGGTTATGATGATACTTCGCCATCTGATCATGGAACGGCGACTGAGTGGGAAAAGGAAACATGCACGTTGAGGGACCGCAGACGCACCACTTTAAGAAAGAAGAACTCCATTTCATTGAATTAAAATATATGTTGGAAGGATCAACACAATTGGAGAACAAAAATTAGGGGGGGGGGGGGGAACAGAGGAGAGTCGACCCCTCTCTCTTCTTCCGGGGGAGAAGCCCTCAGGGATCATTCATTATACAGGATAGGTTAAAATGGAGTAGCATCAGGTTTTCTCGCTCATGCAGGCGGACGTCCTTGTCCTGCTTCTTCGCTGCCGCCGGTGACTCTCCACAGCTTGGCCGGAAGTCCTTGCTTGGGCACCGGGAAAGGGCAGTACTCCACCTCACCTTGGTGTCCCACAATCTCCCACCTGCATCACCATGCACCCCAAGCTATCAGTACCAGTTGGTGATGATGAAGACAGCAGTACAATCTTTGAGCGTGCTATAACCTGTATTTGGTCACAAGATGATGGATCAGAATGAGCATTTCAAGTTTCGCCAGCTCATTGCCGGGGCAAGCGTGAACTCCATTCCCAAATGGCAAGAAAGTATTGGGCTTCGGAGCAACCTGTGTATACACGATTACTATCTTTATCAAGTCTTCGGTTCCCCAAAATAAGGGAAATCGAGTCTTTTACAGAGGCAAGCAGTCATATTTATGACGCGAACAACGTAACCGAGAAGGCATGCAAGACATAAAAGACATGAAAGAAACTAAATATGCGTAGATCATACCTCGAATCTACAAGGATCGAACACCCGCGGTTCTCGAAAGAATTCTGGATTGTGATGTATGTTCCTGAACAAAGGCATCACCTTCCAACCCTTTGGTATAAGGTATCCTGCGTTCCATGACCATTTGGCTTAATACTTCACAGTTACAGTATGAAACACTACGTACACAGGCCACTGTTATGGCGTTACTCGTGCTCAATTACCTTTGTACACCACATCAGCCACAGCCTCCCTAAAAGTGAAAGAAATGATGCTCGCCATCCTTAAACTCTCCAATATAACCTGGATCAGAAGAGAGGTACACCACTTGCCATGGTCAATCATAAGCACAGAGAGACAGTCGATGAAAGAGAGGTATCCACTATCATCACTTGTGCAAAGGGGGAAGAGAAGTCCACACACGCACACACACATCTACTCACCTTGTGAGTTAGAGCCATGCTTCGCGTTTGCCCCCATGTCAGGGGTCGACTTCCAAACTCGTTGCTCTGCTGGATCACCATTTGCTCCGCCTACATGAAAACGATGGCGAGGTCCGATCAGTGTCCCTGCTAACAAGTTAGTTCTCGAACTGATCATGACTCGGTGCTTCGGTGTTCTTACTCTGACAGATTCAAGAAGCTTCGGGTGGTCGTGGAGGAACTTTAGCACCCATGTCATGACGCTGGCCGTGGTGTCCTGTGCGGCAAACAGTACGCCGATGACGTTGTCGGCGATCTGGTCGTCGTTGAGGTGCTCCCCCCTTTCGTCCCTAGAGTCCATGAGGCAGCCCAACAGATCGTTCTCTGTGACTCCCTTCGTCCTCCTCTCCTTCATGATCTCACTCAGTATGCCGCGCAAACGTTTCCTTGCCTTCACGCGGAAAAGAACCGAGTACGGGTTGTAGATAAAGCAGGAGCGGAGCTGGAAGAGACGACGGCGGGGCGATCAGAATCCTTGCTTACCTGGATCGCCTTGTGGTACGGGGTCCCGGGAATGTACGTGGGGAAGGAATTGTAGCCCTTGTCGACGATGAAGTAGTTTTTCTTCAGCTCTACTTTGTACCGCTCGTCCAATCGGCCCCCAAAGATGGTGAGGATACCGACATCAAAAGATAACTGTAGCGAAAATTGAAGTGAAGCCAAGGTGGCACAGAGGTACTAGCTATTATGTTGTCATGTCAGGCCAAAGTCTACCGACCTTCTTCATTGCATGAAAGGTTCTGACCTCCTGACCCACCCATGATTCCAACATGGAGATCACTATGCGTTCGATGTCGGGGACGCGGCCGCGAAGCGCGTCCGGCGACAACGAGCCCTGGACGAGCTTCCTCAACCGCATGTGGTAGTCGCCTTGGTGGAAGAAGAGCGCCCGGGGCCCGATCATCCGCTCCTTGCTCCTCGGGTACGTCGGCTTGAACAGATGAGCCTGCGTCACCAGCACGAACCTCGCCGCCTCGGGGCTGGCCAGCATCACGCACGGGTAGCCCAACAGGTGCGTCTTGAAGATCTCGCCGTACCTGCGACAACACGCCGCACCCCCATCCCCACCACCATTGAGCCCCATTCACCACAACGAAATCTTCGAATTCATTCAGAAAATCATGTGCGAGAGAGCAATGGGTACCTCTTCTGTTTGGTGGCAAAGAAGACATTGGGGTCTTCCGAGTAAAGCTGAAGCGTCTCTCCCACGTAAGGCCATCCCATGGAACCAGGTGGGAGCTGATACCCGTCCTGGGATTTCCTCTTGCGCTTTCTGAGGAAGAGCAAGGTTGCAAGGGCCAAGAGAAGGAAGCTGAGAAGAAGGCTGTAAGCCATCCCCATCCCTTCAGTCGTCAAAACTGGGGGTGATACAGAGGTTTTGAGAGGGGATCTACTGGTGGGGTTTGGGAAAGCATTGATGGGTTTATATAGAGAAAGGTGGGAGAGGGAGAGAGAGGGGCATAGTTGGCAAGTGGCCAACGGGATGGAAGCGCATCCTTTTGATCCCTGCGGTTAGAGCTCTAATTGGACGACAATGTTTTACCATATCTAGATTACTGCTCCACCAGATTTCACCGTATCTTTGCCTGCCAAATTCCAACCCAACACGTGGCCTCTACGCACGAAAAATACCGGGTCGGGAGACGTCCTTGTCAGAGTCCGTGAGGAACTCCTGCACAGCACATGCAACCCATCCGGCTCCACGCGATCCGGTCTGGTTCGAGCTTTCCTTGAACCATTGGGTTCTTCCATTATAAGCCAAATTTCCATCAACTTGGGAGACCACACCACGTGTCTCTTAACTAAGGCGAGTTCTTAAAGGCTCGTTATGGCTGTCATCCATCCATATTAAGATTGGAAGTAATGATCGTAGAGACCCGTTAGTCGTTGACGCTTCACGAGAAACGGGGTCGATCCGAATCCGTTATGGGCGCGGGTGGGGGCGTTCCGAGAGAGGGGAGGAGGTCACACCGGATGGGACGGCCTCATGGATCGAGTGCAGGTACGGCGGATCTGCGTGTCAGATCGGGCTCGTCGACGCGGACCCGCTTTATTCCGCATCGGCCCAACCAGAGTGCAGTCCAGCTGGAGGCGGGGCCCGCGGAGGACGGCCATCGGAATCGAGACAGCTGTGAGGAAACACGTGTCGAGACGGCGGTGGTCGGGGCTCCAGATAGTTCTAGCGCGCCTCCCGCCATTCCGTGCAGCGAAATCCTTCGCGCCCCGGCTTTGTCGGCCTCGCCCAACGCCAATCCCCCACCCCCGCGGTTCCCTTTTCGCTGCCTCGTATGTGCACGAGGAAATGCCCCAGTGAAGGCCAGCTTTTACCATTATTGGATCGCCATCACTGCTCCACATCCACCTCCTTCTCCTCCTCCATGTCATGCTGCTGCAAATGACAGGCCCTGCTTTCTCGAACGGCCATGGCGTCGCCATCACCCCCCCACCCCCATCCGCTGGTTTTAATCCGCAGCTGAGTGAACGAGACGCTTGCCAGGAACACGAAAGTGGCTGCCGGAGCCTTTCGACTCGTCCACACTAAACCAGGTAAACTCTCCGATGCCCTTTGGCCAAACCTTTGAATTTTATCAAAATAATAATAATAAAAATCAATCGAAACAAGCAATACAAAAATGTTTAGTTTTAAACTCGAGTCACATTTCAACTACCTCAATTAGTGATCCTTAGTCTTTTAGTCTCATTTGGTATGATTAGTGTTGGAGATGTAAGGCGAATTACAAGATAAGGTTAGAATAGCTTTCAGTAGCGCGACGTCATGGAGGGTGTTTCCTTACTCTGCATAACGAGTTCATCTCTTCTCACATAAAAGAGTTGACGTGGGCCTCGGAAATACGGATTTGATATTACCAAGTCACCATTAGCACATCTCATCCTATATCATGTGGAATCTATAAGATCGATGCGGTCGCTAACGATATCGGACGCCAATATAAAGACATCGACGTGGGAAAGATGATGTCCGCCCTTTGCCGACGGAAGCGGTGCCAAGATGTTGTTCCACGTCACCAGTTAGGCGGCACGTGCTGGAATCCAACATAGATTTCTCCTTGAGAAACGCCTAGAACTCTCGCTCGTCGGTGTCTATTGGGACTTAATCGTGTGGGCAACACGCTGTATTCGGTTTTTGGCTTCCAATAATGCGTGAGTGACGATGTGACGCCAAATAAATCCCTTGCTAATTACAACCCCGAAGTCTATCTTCCTCCTGCTGACGACCCACGTCAAGCTCGCCTTGTGGTTGTGACGGTTGCAGGCAAGCCCCAGCTCGACGCTGCGCCGACCACGCGGCACTGGCCATGCCCCAGATGTCATGGCACCCTATCCTCGTTGGACAACGTAAGACATGTTGCTATGGATTAGGACGGTTGGTGGCAGGGATGGGGATGTTTCCCATCAAAGCTGACTGCTTCCCTACAGTCCTCCCCTACTGTACGCCTTCCATGGCGTTCTCGAACCAGCTCAAGCTGACTCTATCATGTCGGTGACGGAGACGAGCGGAAGAACGAATACGAAAGATCAACTCTCTTAACTCTACCATATTAGATTGTTGTTTTATTTTTACCTCTCTCTGCATGAGTTTACTAGCTCTCTCTACTATTGTAAATGATGATACTATAAAGTAATCAACTTATCACCATGTGAATGAATGATTTATACACGATGAGGCTAATGCCTATCACATTGAAACGTTCATCAATGAAATGTGAAAATAATCTTATGTTAGGATTAAAATCAAATAATATTATATGGGTTTTGATGTGTACCTTTAGATGACATCAAAAAAAAAGAATCTCTATATGTGAAAATAATCTTATGTTAGGATTAAAATCAAATAATATTATATGGGTTTTGATGTGTACCTTTAGATGACATCCGAAAAAAAGAATCTCTATATGATATGTTAGATCTAAAACTTGTTGTCCAAGGAGAACTAGACTTTCTTTCTCTTCTCTTCCTATCTTTAGAGAGGTTATAAGAGAAATCGTGATCTTTCGATTGTGTTCTCTATGATATATTTCTTTAGTTCATATAGATCCTATCTATTTATAAACGAGAGCAAAGGGTCCTATCTTCAGTGTTCATATGTGGGCATTCCTAATGAATCATACTATAATATGAACTTCTTTTCTATTGGTTAATATTTATTATCAGAATTTAATTAATTTCATTATATATCTTATCCAATTATATAAGATCACATAATCTTACAAGAAGACCTCGATATTACAAAATAATTCAAATGATCGATAATAAAACATAAAAATCTATTAATAACAAATATAAGATTTATAAGGTTGGATGAAGAAAACTAAGGTCCATAAAATAGAAGTCTCTCTTAAATTAACCTAAACTTAAGAATAAAGTCTTATACATCATATGACATAAGATTTGAATAATTTTCTCAATTTTTTAAAATTTATTAGAGAAAAAAATAAGACATGGTATGTATGAAACAACCAAGCTCTAATGTCAGAGCAATCTCATTCACTAAGCAATTTGAATTAGGAATCCAAAAGTTTCCCAATCCTAACACTTATAAATTTCATCTTCATGTGAACAATATTGACTGGTCAATGCCAATTTGAGAAAAAGGATACGCTTCCAATTCGGCCAATAAATAAGATGTTGACCACCGAAACGTACTCCCAGAATTAATTGGCCTTTTCTTCCTTTCGAAAGATTTCTCATCAAACATCCAATCGAAAAAGCCCTCATAATTATTGAAGAAATGAGTCCATTTCTTCCATACACCTTCAAATAATAAATGATCCAACATTCATTCATTAGCTTGTTCTTAAAAAGCAAAAAACAAGAGAAACAATCTTTCTTTTTTTCCCTTGCAACGCATCTTGATACACAACTTCTTAGTCGCAAGAAGCTGTATACGTTGCGATCCACCTTTTTATTTTTCCTCTTAAACCAAGGAAAATATTGATTAGATTTGAGCATCTCTTAATATAAACATAATTATGTTTGGAAACATATTTATATTTTTAATATTTATTTAAAGAAACAAATTTAAATGGATGTGCTGCTATGAAATGAATATTCGGTCGTCAGATGCTTTGAGTGTTTCATAAATAATAAATAAAATTTATATTTTAAATATAAATTAACGTAAGTGTTGCTTGATAAATGTATATTTTAAGAATCCATTAAATATTATGTGATAAATTTATCATTCTAATATTTTAAATATTCATTCAAAAATAAATAAATATTTTTTTATTTAAATTAATAAGTAAATAAATGAATGTATGTAATCTTATAAAAAAAGATCATATGGCCCAAATATATAATAAATAAAAATATAATCATATTAATGAATATAAAAATAATAATAAAATTTTACCTTATATATGACATCAATCATGTTGACAATATTATGATTTTAGATAATATCATAGGGTATTATAAAAATTTAAAAAATTACATTACCATCCTGTAAATACTGAAACACTCAAGTAGTATGGTCGCCTTTGGGTTGGCCAACTCATCTTGGTTTGAGCCTGATTGAGGAACTCTGGTCTTACCTAACATCTTGATTGCCCAAGGAGACATCGATCCCAAAGAATGTTTCTTGCATGAAGATTAATGACGGGAGGAGGCTCTAAATGTGATCTCGTCGATGCTCAAGTCGAGTTTCTAAAGTTAGATTTTAACATGAAGAGAGAGCTTGACCTCGATAATCATGCTTGTATTTATTTTCTTATAGTTTATCTTTCCGAAATGGTCATATAAGTATTTTTTATAACAAAAAATATTCAAAGAATATTTTAGAACTCTGTTGATTTAGTAATTGTTATCCCATCAACAAGTCAAAGATTTAACAAAAAATGACTTCCATGTTAATGATGTTTTCCGTTCGTACCTTCCGATGTTAGCAACTCATATGAGTCTGTCAATAGTATATATACTATGTGCGGTCTATCTCCGCAATATTACATCCAAAGGCTGACTCAAGCCAGCATCAGGTAGACGAGCAATCAGTGGCCAAACCCTATGAGATATCAGACCATAAGATCCCAGCACAGTTGTGTGATACGCTTGACTGATGTCCTCACTCACTCCCAGTTGTTGTTGTTTCAAGGTCCTACCTTAGGTCTTCGGATGGAGATGTGAAGAATGTGTCCACTTTGAGTTGAACTGTAAGTCACTGATGACATCCATAGAACATTTCTCAAGCATCTCATACCTGCGTTCCTTTCGGCCTCGTCCTCATATGCACTGCTGTAGCTTTCGAGTCATTCTTATGGTCCTGCGTTCCTCGGTGACATACATGTTGGAAGTATAATTCACAGTGGGTTTTCTTTGAACGGTAGAGGAGCACCACTCAACGGATTCAGATGAGTTGCACGGTTGTAGTTTGTACACAGCTTACATGATTCTGTGGTGTGGGCATGCACTGAGAACAACCCACCAAAGTTACCCATTCGCGGAGCTCATATTGGAGTCCTGATAGGGATGATACATCAACTTTTTTACCTTCGGTCGACCAAAAATTCTTCACGGAAACTGGGAATATACTGCATTCATTTGCTGACTTGTTACGGCCACCACGAATGATGGAGCTCTTCCTCCTCTTCGTATGATGTAGCTGCATGCTTCATTTCCATGCACATGAAATGATATGGTCCCCGGTCATAATTTGCAGTGGTGAAAGGAACAAGGAAAGGATAGGAACGAGGAACAGTTTGGGTGCACCACCATTGGCTTGTACTTGGATACAACTGGCCTCGAGAGCAGTCCCATGAATGGCTCAGAAACAAAGTACGTAAGATTTGTGTAGGTGGCCTGTTAGAGTGAGTGCAGATCATCATCACCATCGGAGAGTGATGATTAAATGTCTACTAGTGGAGGAGTGACTGGAAACCCAAGATCTGAATACGTGGTGTGGAGGACCATCTTGTCTTCCATGGCACTGCGGCCCTTCAACTCTCATGCATGCATGCATGCGAGCAGCTGCAGGAGGGCTGTGATGCACACCGATAACTCCACATTGCTTGGCATGTGATCGAGTGCTGTTAGGTTTCCATGTCCTTTTCGATTTAGTTCGCACTGAACTCGCGTGGTGCAGAACATCATCCATCGAGGAGGACCAAATGCTGAGAACAACAAAGATGAGGGGAAAGGGATGGGTTGAGAGGGAAACAACATCTTCAAAATCAAAAACAAATTAAAGGGATAAATAATCAAATAACATATCAAAAAATCGACGTAATTCGCTAATTTCCGAGACAAGAATAAAATTTTCATCATATAAGCTTCTTACCATATTAGGATTTTCTTTTACCTCTTAAAATAATAATTATTCAAATATCAAAACACTTGCCCATCCTAATGAAATGAATATATGTCAGTGAGCTAATCTTCATAGGGACAGTCCTCAAACCAATCTTCCACGTGAACAAACATTATCCGAGCAAAAGAAGTGTGATCGACGACGGCGCCTCCAACACCAACAGCACAGCCGACGGGCAAAAGAGATTTAACGTGGAAGACGAGAAACCACACATGTGGGATCTCCAAGCTTAATATCACACGATGAGGTAGTATCTCCACTGACGATGCTTTCAATCAAGCTCGAGTATCCATGGAGCTCACTGCCCATTAATGCAACCCCCCCACCCAACCCCAGGCAGGAAGAGACGGATGGAGGCTTGGGAAATTATAGCATATGGTGGAGAGTCGATGGCACCTACTTTTGGCACATACGGCGCCAAAACCCAAAGCCTTGATGGCATTGGATCCCGGCGTCCTTCCCTTGTGTTGTGTCACCCCTCCATGTCTTTGGGTCGGATATGTGTGGGTACGGACGTGAGTGGCTGTGTCTATTATTTGGATGGGGATCACCAACTCCTCCATCGTTGGGCGTGGCGAGGTAACGAAGGCGACGGGCGGACTAGGACGTGGACATGGGGAGAAGGAGGAGAAGAAGGGCCTCAGAAACGTGATGCATTTGCTCTGTTGCTTGCTCGAGCTGATCTTTTGTTGTTTCGTCGAGCTTATCTCTCCTTCTATTTTATTCTATTACTTGCGGTTTAATAATATTTTTAATATATTATTTACTTATGCATTTATATAAAATATAAGTGACGAAAACGAGAATTAAACTCAGAATCTTAGGATGATCTATCAAAGATATTTACTGTCTTTATTTGGCACATTGTTTGCTTCATACTTCTATAATTTTGATATTTAGATATTATTTAAAAAATTACTTTAGTAAAGTTTGAATGAAAAATATATAAATTAACCTAAAATACCTTTGATTAAAATGTATAAAATTTCAATACTTCTAATGCCCATCATGGTTGGGCCGAGACAGTTGGGCCGGCCCATCAAGGTTCATAATAGTTTGCTAGAGAGAGAGAGAGAGAGAGAGAGAAAGGTGTCTCATATTAAAGATATGTGATTTGCAACAAGGAATTCCATAAGACAAAAAGCCAACCCTCTTCCATTTCTATTGCTACATCCGACCGATTAATGCCACTATCGATGCCTAAGGTTAGCACTAGCAATTGGCTTAGAAACACATACTCCGGTTGCATTATTTCATTGTATTCACATATGAGTTGGTCAAATCAATTTGGTCTGACTCGAACCAAAATTTGGTTAGTTTTAATTTTAGATTATAATATTTGCTGATTATGATTTGCTGATTATAATATTTGCATTATTTCATTGTATTCACATATGAGGGACTCCCTCCCTTCACAGCAAAGTCTAAGGATCATGTAAAACTATACCGGATAAATACATAATAAGATTTCTCTAATATTTAAGTTTATTAAAAGAATTTACATGCCAAAGTCCAATTGACATTCTATATGCTATCATAGGAGAGAAATATTTGCATCTTGCGTATTAAATCTTAGCCTTCTTAGGAAGTCCAAAGAAGTTTTCGAATTGAAGAGTCGATGACCTTGAAACTCCTATGGGCAGGAGAAATGGGTGCTAGACTTACGATCACATTATCAAAAGTCGAAAAGGGGCTTGTCTAATTAGCTTTTTTAATCCTTGTGGTGTCTTAATTTTGGTTTTTTATGATATTTTTAATCAATGTCTTATTCTAGTATTATCCTATTACCATTACAAATAATCATCAACCCGATGTAATGAAGTCGTCATAATAATCAAACTCGTTTTCGTGAATGTTATTATATTTAAAAACTATATACCTCTCGAGAACGTCTAGAGGTATATTCTATGAGATATATCATATGCCCAAGTTAGTAATAAGCTCAAGAAAGAGAGTCTAGCATAAGAATACACTGATAAATACATACATAACCTGAATAGGGCTACGACATAATCTCCTCAAATCTTAATAAGATACCATATCATTACCGATCATCATCATCATGTTAAACTTATATGTTTATATTGCGTGATCAATTAGATGTCTAGCCATGTAACTAATTGCCATATAACCATTGATGACAGTACCAGTTATTATTTAATTAAGAAAATGTATCATGAAATTGATCTTTGTAGTAGACATTGATTTATATATAATTTATATTTATCTTTCTATTCCTTTATTTATTTATCAGAAGGTTTTATCGTCATAAGCTAATACCAAAATTAGTCATCGATCCACACGACATAGTTGAGTTGATATAATCCACTTTTTGAAATGTGATTACGATATAAGCATTAAGACATTCAATATATCCAATGAAACAAAATATTTTCAGGCACCGAATGTGCTTTTTCAAGATACAAACATCAAAACGTTCCATACATCCTATCTAACAAAGCATCTTCCTACGACGATGATACATCCCCTCGAAGCACCCCAAAACTCAAGTATCAAAACGATTAACACTTCATAATTTGGCAAACATGTTTATGTATATGGATGCATCCACTTAAAATATAAGTAGTAACCTTATTAGCATCTTCCCGTAGGCGGAGGCAGAGAGACCTTGTCGGACGAGAGCAAGCAGAAGCAATAGTGCCAAGGTGACAAACTGGTTTCTCATCTCTCCATCCCTTTCTTCAATTAGAAGAGGAGCAGGGGTCGAGAAGAGAGAGAGAGAGAGAGCTGGTGAAGCTTTCTCATGTTCTTGAGCCCCATAACCCATAAGGGTTCAACGGTCAAGGATAGAAGGAAGATAGTACGAGTCCGTTGACAATGGAAAGATGAGCTCGCAAGCTTTTGGGTCATTCCACCATTAGCAACGGAAAGAAAGAATATTAATTTGTAGTGCTAATATGTTATGATTGGCTTGTAAGAGGAAAGAAAAAGGAGGCACATAATTATATTATTATTTTCGTTCAATCTTAAATTGCAGTAGCTTTATTATTATTATTATTATTATTATTATTATTTTCTATAATCCTACTATTTTAAACCATAACTAATACTTAGTTTATTTTCTAAACTACTCTTGATATTTCTTAAAACATCAATACATTAATGCCAACATTTCGTTCACTTAACGTATTATTCACGAGCGATCATAGCTTCTTTAAAATACTCAAACTTATTTTTTAGTAGTGCCTCGGTGAATATCTTTTAGTAATGCCTTAGATTATTGGAGTTGCAATGCTATAGGTCTTCAATTCTTTAGTGCCTTGTAAATATCTGAGAATTCTTTTGGTAACTCCAAAATGAATGTGTCTAGGACTATTCATGAATCTAGAAAGTATACTTGTAGCAAACATAATATATGGCCTTGTAGCTATAAGTAAGGTATAATAAATTACAATCAAGCTTCTACAAAGAGTAGTATCAATCTTCTTTTTTTCTTTAATTTTTCACCAACTAGTAATGGTGTGGTGATAAGATGGCATTCAAACATATTAAACTTCTTTAGAACTTTGTCCACATAATCTTTTTAGAAATAAATATATTATTTTTTCTCTTGATATATAACAATGCCAAGAAAGTGTCTTAGCATTTCCATGTCATTTATTTCATATTTATTCAACTTGTATATTTTTTTTTCTTAATCTTTAATAATAAATTTAATGGCAAGAAAGTGTTTGCTCAACATAGACCTCTTCTTTTAATTCTCCATTCAAAAAAACTGATTTCACGTCAAGTCGATACAACAATCAACCTTTGTGAGTTGCTAATGCAATCAAAATTCTAATAATATAAGGCGAGTGACTGGGGTACAAAATTTCATCATAGTCAACTCTATAATACTTACTGTGAGTAATCCTTTGCCATTAATCATATCTTGTTTTTTTGCACTGAGCCATATGCTTTATATTTCACATTGTAAATTCATTTGACACCAGTAATATCTTTATTTTGATGTCTATCAACTAGTTCCCAAGTATTATTCTAACATTGTAAATTCATTTGACACCAGCAATATCTTTATTTTGAGGTCTATCAACTAGTTACCAAGTATTATTCTAACATGATATTAGGTCTATCTTTATTCTAACATGTTCTAAACAAGAAAAGTGAGTAAAAAATAAAAAAAGAATGATCGAAGAAAAAGAGAGAGAAAGAAGAGTCAAGCTAGCAATGTGGACAAAATTAGCCACATCACCAACCAAGCTAAGATTATAGATAAAAGTTGACTGCACCATCTATTCTTATTATAAGTAAGAAGGAGACAATTAAGCTGCACATGAATAAGGAAAGAATATTAGAAGATATTTATATGTGAGAAGAGACTGAAAAAGAGGATGAAGAGAAGAGTCCCGCATTGGTAAATATTAAGAGAGTCAAATGATATATATTTGAGTGTGACCCTCAATTTATAAATTTGAGTTTTAAAATTATAATAATGTTTAACTTAATATATGTTAAACTTGTGAGTTACCATCAACTCTTCTTTTACTATTTATAATTTTATTTTATTTTTTTAATATTTTAAACTATTAAGAATATTTGTAAATCCTCATTATTATATACAACTTCTTTTAATTTATAAATAGATATTAATACCATCTTCTTCCTCCTCTTCTTTTTTGCCTCCTCTTTCTTTTTCCTCTTCTTCCTTCTTTTTCTCATCCTTCACCTCTTCTTCTTCTTCTTCATCTTTTAAAAGTGAAAATTATTAATTTTGAATTGTTAAAATAAGAACTCTATTTATTTTATAATAATTATTAAATTTGATAAAATAATTTTATTAAAGATTAAAAAGGTTAAATAAATAATAACATATAAGCTCTCTACATGTTACAATAAACAATAGACGAGTCTTTATTTTTCTGAATCATCTTGGCATCAATATCAACAAAAACTTAAAAAATTATTAGAATGAAAGATACAAAAGCTCTCTCTGTATGCTATAACAAGTAATAGGTGAGTCCTTATTTTTTTAATCATGTTAGCATCAATATTAATGGAAGCTTGAAAAATATTAAAAGATGTATTTGAAGGTATAGATAAGATAAAAACTTTTAAGGCTTCAAATTCTTTGTGTGAATTCAAAACTTTTATAATGAAAAATTCTAAATCTGAGTTTTTCTCAAAAATCTCTTGTATTATGAATCAAATAAGGTCTTACAGTGAAAACCTATAAGATATATCTTCAAAATTGGATATATCTTCTACTACTTTAGAATAAGCTAAAGATACAAGTATATTATCTATTGATGAATTAAGTGGTTTATTTTTAGTTCATGAAAAAAAAGTGAATATATTTTCAGATGAAACTTTTAAATATACTTTCCAAATGAAGATATGTACGAAGTAGGACAAAAAAACAAAATTTATAAATTAGATCTCAATGAAGTGGTCAAAATAGTAAAGGTAACAGATGATTTGGTGGTAAGGATGAGACCGATTAAATGAGAGTTAGAGGAACTTTAATGAAGATAATAAAGAAACTCATCAATGTTTTTATTGCAAAAAATAAAAAACAAAAAGATTGTTGATACAAAGATACAAATCTAAATGTTCCTTTTTGCATTCAATATAAAAAAATATGGTTATCTTAAAAAAGATTATTGGAACAAAAATAAGTAAATTATCATAAAAATAAAAAATACTTTTTTATGACATTTGATAAAGAATATTCTAGATTTGTTTATTTTTGAAATGTAGATTTAGTAATGGTATAAGGGACAAATTTATTTTGAATGCTTAATAATTTAACTAGATCAATAGTATAGATGAGAAATGATAGTAAGATTCAAGTGGAAGAAAAATGAACGTGAACATCAAATTTGATAAAAAAAAATTTATGAATGATGTGATATTTATTTTTGATTTAAAATAAAATATTATTAATATAAGGTGGGTAAATGATGAGAAAAGAATATTGTGTTATTTTTTATGATGAAACTATTTGATTTATAATAAAAAAGATAACAATTATGAGTATGATAAAAAATAAAATAATTTTTTATTATTTTTAAATTTCTCCTTATATGCATTCACTACTATTGTTGTTGATAAATCAATATTATAACATAAAAAATATAGCTATCTAAATTATGGTTTGACTAGATTTTTTAAATCAGAAGAATATGATAGTTGTTTTACTTAAAATTAAGAATAAAGATATTGTTTGTGAATCTTATGTTTTTGAAAAACAACAAATAAGACATTCTTAAAGAGCTAAAGAATAGTTGAAACTTTTGCATATAAATATATATAGACCTATGCAGGATTGTCTCACATGGTAGAAGTAAATATTTTTTTATTATTTATAAATGATTGCATAAGAATGATGTGAGTATATTTTTTTTTAAAAAGCTAATACCTTTTTTGTTTAAAAAAATAAAACATATATAGAAAAATAAATTGATTATTTTATTAAAACTCACCATACTAATAGAGGGGGTGAATTCACTTTAATTTTTTTTTATTTTTTATTTTATAAAAATATAAATATTCATATAGAACTAATTACAAGTTATAACCCTCAATAAAATAGAATAGTAGAGTGAAAGATATGAGTTGTGATCGAAGTTGTGTAAGTCACTTAAAAGGCATTTTGTTATGTTGTTTTTCTTTATGTTTCTATAGAGAAAAGAAAGTAAACTTGATGATAAAAGTACTAAATGCATATTTATGAGATATAGTAATGAAATAAAAGGTTCTATATTTTATGATCCTATAACTAAGAAATTAATCATAAGTTGTGATATTATTTTTAATGAAAAAAATTAAAATTATAAAGCAGTTGAAATTTCAATAGTTATTGGAGAGGAAGTCTATAAGAAATATATAATACATTGCATATAGTTAATGCCTCACCCAAATCTCTTATATTTTGAAAGATTTTAATTCAAAAGATTATAGTGATATTGAAAAACCTTTGATGAAATTTTATAATTTTTTACAGATATATCAGTTTAGTGATTTTATAGAAGCCGGTAAATATGTGTGTGTGTCAAAATCTAATGTTGTTGACTTGTTGTAAAAATATAAAACCCATTTAGTTGCTAAAGGATATATTCAAATTTCATCAATTTGATGTTAAATCAACCTTCTTAAATGGAAAGTTGCAAGAGAAGGTTTATGATTAGAAAAGTATTAGCATAGAAAAAAAAATGATAATTTCATCAATTTAATGTTAAATCAACCTTCTTAAATGGAAAGTTGCAAGAGAAGGTTTATGTAAAGTAGATGGAAGAATTTAAAATTAAAGGACAAGAAGATAAAGAATACAAATTGGATAAAATATTATATAATTTGAAACAATATGAGACAATAGAATTAAAAGTAGCTTCTTTAACATAATTTTAAAAAAAAGTTTAAGTAAGTTGACTTTTTATATAAAAACCCAAGGTATGAAATTTTTTATTATCAGTTTGTATATAGACGATATTATTTATACTAAAAATTCATCAGATATGGTTGCTGAATTTAAGAAAAATATGATGTCATGATCAATCTAAAGCTTTTATATTATTTTCTAAGAATAAAAATTATTCAAGATGCAAATAAAATTTTTTATGCCAAGGAAAATATGTTAAAGATTTATTAAAAAGATTTCAAATAGTAGTTTGTAAGCTAGTGAATATTCCATTAAATACAAATGATAAACATATGCTAAATGACAAAGTTGAAAAAATAAATGAGAAACAATATAAAAATTTATTTAGAAGATTAATTTATCTCAACAATCAAGGTCAAATGTTATGTTTGTAGTTAGTTTATTGTCAAGATTGATACATAGCCTTAGCAAAAATCACTATGGAGTAGTTAAAAGAGTTCTTATATACATTAAAGGAACTCTCAATTATGACATATGTTATGAGCAAGTTAAAGATTTTAAGTTGTATTCTTATATTGATAGTGATTGAGCTCAAGGGTAATTTCATAGATAATAAAAAAGTAAGAATATATTATTTTCTCAAGCTTCGAGACAGAATATGTTATAGCTACAAGTATAACATGTTAAGCGATTTGACTTCAAAGAATTCTAGTAAATCTTCAATAATAGCAAGATGAACTAACAAAAATCCAACAAGTCTATTAGCGTAATGATAGAATTGTATCTATCTATTTGATAAAAGAGAAATTTAAATAAACTACTATAACAACGAAGATCAACTTACTAATATCTTCATAAAAATTTTAGTAAAAAAATATTTTTTAAAGAAAAAACTTCAAGTAATAATTATTTTGAATTAAAAATATGATAAAATTAATTTAAGTAGTTATGATTAGATGTAATAAATAGATGAGTAGTTGGATAAATATGAGGAGGTTTATTGAGCTATAATTAATTTTATTTTAAAAATATATTTTATCGTTTGATTAATATAAATATAAATATATATTTTTCGATGAATCAAAGGATAAAAAGCCTTTCTCTTTCTTCGTACGCTTTCGTTCTCTTAACCAAGTCCAGGAGAAACTCATTCCTCACGATTTCTTCATTGCCACCACGCACACCGACAAGACTACACCGTGTGGGA
The DNA here is from genome assembly GCF_036884655.1 of Musa acuminata AAA Group. NCBI lineage: Eukaryota > Viridiplantae > Streptophyta > Magnoliopsida > Zingiberales > Musaceae > Musa > Musa acuminata. The sequence goes on along the minus strand of NC_088346.1, from coordinate 10,317,767 downwards.
GACGATGAATGGATTTCTTATCCAATGCTTCCGTCCTCCTCTTCTCTACGTTTGAAGTCAGACTTGCTGTCAAAACATGCAAATGCTTCCATATTTCGGGTGTTGTCGGTAAATTATGGATTATATAAAACGTTAAAATCAAATCGAGTATACATAAATAAATATTTTTATTTAGTCAGTCATGTAATCCATAATTCTATTTCGCACTACCTGTCATCTCCGAGTCCAGTTGTAACTCTATATGATCTGAGAAAGCCAGTTTGACATCCTGTCGTTATTATTCTCTTCGCCTGCCACGAGTAGTCAACCGTGTTGAGCGCTTGCAAACCTCTCTTTCCCGTCGCTTCCCTTCATTGCCAAAACGTCATCGATGATATCCATGACTTCCGCAGCTTTCACTTTCTCTCAATTCACATTCTCCACGATTTATTTAATCCCTTCCTGAACCCGCTTCGTCCCTACTCTTCGCCAACAGCGGATGCAGTCGCCAAAAGCGCAGTCCATGTCCGCGTGAGTCTTCGATGTGTCAAACCATGTCACGCCTCTCCTCCCTCCCTTAAAACCTCGACTCATGCAGATCAAACCAGAAGAGAGAGTCGTCCTTCCACCACCACCTATTATCAGTCAACCCACGTCAATTCAGCAAAGAACTGCAGCAGTAGCAGCAAAGGGCTAATGTCGAGCTGCTGCGATTGGCAGCCGTCATCCTCACGCCTGTCACGCGAGCAGGAGACCTCCATCATCGTCTCCGCGCTCGCTCACGTCCACTCCGGCTACGCCACTGCCCCCGCCGAGCTCCCGCTCGCTGACACCTGCCGTACGTGCGGCATCGAAGGGTGCCTCGGTTGCGAGCTCTTCTCCTTCGCGGACGACGAGGTAGCCGTCGTGCCGTCCGACAGCAGCGGCTCCGGGGGATCGAGGAGGAAGGGGAAGAAGGGCAGCAGGTACCGGGGCGTGCGGCAGCGGCCGTGGGGGAAGTGGGCTGCGGAGATACGCGACCCGAAGCGGGCGGCGCGCAAGTGGCTGGGCACGTTCGACACTGCGGAGGACGCCGCGCGGGCGTACGACCGCGCCGCCGTCGAGTTCCGAGGGGCGCGCGCCAAGCTCAATTTCCCGCCCCCGGACAACACGCCCTCCTCAAATCCTGATCGCTAGAATCATAAATGAATAGTTTTACAGTGTCACCGAGATCGATCCTCTTCAACATCGTTAATCTTTCAAGAAACACACCTAAATTATGCATGAATAGGGTCTCTGTAAAGAAAGAGAAAGGAAATGTTCGAGTGTACAAATATGAATGTTGCATCCGAAGGTCAAGAGCTACCACTCATTCTGATCGACTACCTTAAGCCCCCAACTCATGTCTTCGCAATGCCTGACATAAGGGACCAGAGCCCCTGTATCAGCACCTGTCTTGGCCTTGCAGTCATAGAAGGGAGGGGCATGAAAGCAAGGTTCGATTGACATGGCTTGACGGCAAGGAGGGTCAGGAGCCGTATGGTTTTCGGGCTTGAAGAGGATCCATGGTCGTAAACCACCAAGACTTTGAGCCACATACCCGAACGTAGACCATGCGCTTGTCACCAACGCATCTGTCAAGCTCAAGAGATAGATCTCTGCTAATGCTTTCATGTCGTGCATTTGCTTCTCTGTCTGCTGGTATCCTTCATGGCTCGGTTGATAGACACTAATGATTTCACCGGTGACTGTAGGGTGCTCCCAGTACATGTTCCTGATGTTTTCAGAGTATCCAGAGTTCAAAGAAGTCATAAGCACAGCTTTTGATTTGGTTTTTGGGGTCGAAACCACAGTGTCTTGGCCACTGGCGTCGGGAAGAAGCTTTGCCTTCTGAGTGCATGCAAGAATTTGGTCTAACACATACTGAAATGGACCACCATCGGTTTCGAAGGTTCTCACCTGTATGCCCACTCTTTCATCTGCCTTGGCAAGATAAGATTGATAATATCTGGTGATCAAACCCCACACTGAATTGGTAGGGTGGAAAAGATAACGTCCCAAATGATGGAAGACTGTGTCTTTCTCTGGGAAGAGATGTTTTAGTTCTTCTTCATATGTTGGGATCATAAAGAGGGATGGCACGAAGTAGTTGTTCGATCTCAACAACAGCCAAGGGACAAATGTAAGAAACCTCTGATCATCTTCGCAGAAGAAAAGCTTATCATAATCACCATAATCATGAGATAAATGGAGATAAATGTAATCAGGCAGGGAGTGTGTTGAAGTACCATCATCACCGTTACCGATAACCTTGTCTTTTAACATGTTCCCATAACTCTTGGGTGTCTTCATGTCAAAGGTATCGAACTCATTGATGGGGAAATCCAGAGGTAGAAGCCATGAGCTCTCAGGAAATGGCTCACAAAAGAGATCAGCCATGTCGAAACCTCGGTCGATAAACAAGACCCTGTTTGTTAGGAGAGCATATAGAAATGCTGAAGCAATAGACAACATCTTGTTGCCCAAGCCACTGTATGATATCCATATCACATAGTTGCACTCTGTTGATCGGGTGCCATGATCAGATTTCAACTGCTCAACTGCTTTCTTGTACAATTCAGTGTTCGGACCACATTTCTTGTGGAGAGCTTCATAGTTTCTCAGTTTCTCCACCAAGTAAGAAGATGGTACATGAGGTGATTCTTTCCGGTATAACACAGATTGGTACCTGCTTAGGCAGGATTGCTCATCAAACCCAGCAGCAAGCAAGCCATGAAGAAATCTATCCTTTGGACCACCAAGGGATGGAAATGTACCATTCTCTAAACCTAGAAAAACATGTTAAGTCCTATGAACTTTGCAACAAGAAAATTACAAATGAACAGTAACCTGAGAAAGCAAATATCATGTTGTGGGTAACAACATTGTATGATGTCAATCTATGGTAGAATAGACATATGACTTTATTGCTAAACAGAGGACCCAATATGCTTTTATAAAGATTCGCAAACAAGTATATATGCACTCTGGAAAACTCTCATATACGCATCAAAGAATGTCCATCGATCCATGAAAGATGAAAGAGCCAAGTTTCAGAGTTGTGTTCCCCTGGTAGATAAATTACTTGAAAAAAAATTAAAAATTAAGAGCTGTGTGTCGGAAATTTGACTGCAAAGAAAAAGTCAACTAAATTTATAAGGTGACATTATAGGATAAAAATAGCATAATTGAAACCCTTATTTACGTCAAATTTGGTGGCTTAATTTTGTAAAACATAAAGCAGTTCGGCATCATCATATCAAAGTGCACACAAGTCATGACAAACTGAACCGACAAAGACTCGGAGCTAATATGTGGTATATTGCCAACAAATGACAGCCTAATCTGCAAGTCACAACATCAACATGGCCAATGTGCTATCAACAAATCATTAGCAAGCTTAGCAGATAAAACCTTGTGGAATAGGATGGAAAGATACTGCATTTAGATATATCGCACCATACTACACTGAAGCATATATATATATATGCAAGATGAATCCTTGCGTCTCCTTGGTTTTACTTACGGTCGAATGCGATACTGGTCGATGCAACAACAACCTAATCTGATTCTTGTACAAGTTCATGAATTATAACTACGAATTCAGCCACCTTAAATACTACCTAATTCAACTTTGCGAGAAATTAACCCTAAGAAAGTGTCAAATTGGATACCAACAAGATCTGAAGCATCGCAAGAACCTACGAGATCAAGCGATCGTGATACAAGTGGAGAAGGGCGGGGAGGTTAGTCGTACCTCCTTTTGCGCGAAGGCGGTCAAGCGGAAAGCTGCGGTGGGCTCCGGACAGGGCAATGCAGATGAGCAAAAGGGAGGCGAGCAGGAGGAGCGCGGTCGAGGGGTGCAGGTGCATGAGGCGCGGCGGCTTCCTTCCCGCCGCCGCGGAGGCGGCCCAGAAAGGCCCCTCTCTCTCCGAATCGGGGGCGGGCGCCGGTTGCTGCGGCCTCCTCAAGCGCTTCGTCTCCATCACCACCGCAGCGTCCTAGAATTCTTCCCTTCTATATATAGAGTTCGCGAAATAAGTGATCGTCGCATTGATTTGGATGGTTTCTCCAAGGTCGAGAGCAGGCGCATCAATTTTGACCCATTTAGTCGAACCGGGCCGGGTCATCGGATCGAACGTACATCCATCTTTTGATCCAACGATCGGTACACGATCTTATTGGACCGGAAATTTTGATCCGATGACCCGAGTGGGATCCTCGATCCGTTTACTGCCCTACAGTCGAAATCAGGTGACATATTTGTCAACCCTAATATTAATGTGAGGAATCGAGAGACTCTGACATGGCTGGGAAAATTCTTCCGATGACTTGTCTCCCACTCCTCCACCATCGTCATTGTTCATGGGCAACCACTAACAAAGGTCTCACCGAGATTATATATACATATAAACACGGGATTCAGCTTATCGTAATCGACTCCATGATCTCTTCTGCAAGAGACGCAGCCTTGCAGGTCCCGTATGCATGAAGGAACGGTGCAAGAAACATAACCATGTAAGAAAACAAAGTTATCTTGTTACACAAAAGAATGCTGATAAGATAGATCATTGCAACATGGTGGTGCATTTTAGGGAGTCGGGTCAAATAAATTAAGGCCTCAGTCAACGTCCAACGAAGTTACCTTGGGTGGCTCGACGGAGGAGGAAGTAGTGTGAATTCTTGTATCTGAGATGTCAAACGAGTGCAACTGAGCTGATGAAACAAACAAAACTCAAAGATGGCATCATGGATTTACCTGTTCCGCCTACTGCAGCTTCCTGGATCCATTTCGACGATGGCCTCCTGAATGATCCAGCAAGGAGCACCAGAAGAGGCACACGGAGCAAGCAGGCGACTGGGATCGCCCGTTCCCGGATCAACGTCATGGAACCGTTCCTCTCGAGATTGGCTTCCGAATCCCCAGCCATCTCCAAAATCCGGCAGCTTCTGTTGCACTTCACCCTCGTTCTATTAAGCGCTGAAGAAAGAAGCTGGATGGCTTGACGTACGTACAAAGATCATATCCAGATAAATAACTGTAGAAAGAAGTAATTAGGGGCTGTCAACAACCGGCAATGAGAACCCCCCTAAATCTTAACCGGCAACGAGATCGGGCATGTTCTCAGCTTGCATGAGTTCTTCTACCAACCCCTTGATCGATCCTCTTCTTGCAAGCCGTGGTTTTGCTTGCCAAGCGATGATGCCAGTGTGGTTTCTCCCTACTTTTTCTTTTGAAGTGCATCGAGACTAAATGGAAGCTTCAAACATGCATGTTACTCGATTATTTTGCTGATTCCCTGACATCAATGTTTCTATATAATCTAGCCGGTCAAAATCTGAGGTGGTGCGTTCAGTCCCATGGCTAAGATGCACTTTGTCTTGTGCTGCAACGAATGATACTGATCTCCTTCAAGTCATAACCCATTCCGGCTAACATAGACGACTAATAAAACCAGGAGGGGGTGCTGAAGAAGTCGACTTAAGCAATCTGAGTTGACTAGGAGGAGGAGGAGTTCATCTTACTAGTTTGAACACCACTTCAGAAACTCCAGCGAGATGATGCATAAGCGGCGTGTTGAATCATAAAAGAACAGCTGATTGCCTTGTATAGATTCATTGCTTGGTCTCTTCTAGTCTTGGATTGGAAATAATTAATCACTTGTGGAATCAAGAACAGCAAGTTTGCCGCCTTTGCAAGTCAGAAACCGTGGGTTGACTTTGAATAGCCTTCAGTCGACTAGGATTAGAAGAGCACTGTTTTGGACTGTCATCTTGGCTGTTTTTAGCAGCAGATTCTGCAAGTTGGCTTCCAATTTAAGAATTCAATTTCAATTAATCTTTTCTTGTAGGATGAGTAGCAGCAAATTTATAATTTATATATTTTTTAAAGAAGATAACATCTTCCTAATTGATTTAAAAAATAATATTAATCTAATATTTTTGTTCGATAAGCTTTTATCTTTATACAGATGATAGATACCTTAAGATATTTCATGAATAATTTGATTTGTTTGTATTTATTTCATTTTTTTATTGAGTAAGATTCAAATATATTACAACTTATTTAAGCTAATCAAATTTATTTTATTAATAAATTAATTATATTACTATGGCATCATCTTGATATTTAAAATGCGAATGCATTTGTGTTGGTACTCTTTGATTAGACTATATTTTCTTTGGCAATAATAATATGAAATGATGCGTTATCGTCTTACATCGATGAGATTGAAAGAGTATGGTTTCTTTATGACAGTCTAATCAAAAAGCTTAACGCCTCCATTCTCATCTTCGCACTGCCTCACATGCTGAGCCATCTTCTTGTTGATTCCGCCATGGTCTCGGCACACGTCCGAGGGAGGAGGTATCAGGAAGCATGGCTCCGGCGACTCGGCCCAACGGCAAGGCAGTTTGGATTTCCAGGGCTTCGTCAGTATCAGCGGCTCCAGCCCACCGAGCCCCTGAGCCACGTACCCGAAGGTGGAGCAGGCGGTGGTGATGAGAACGTCGCTGAAGCTGAGCAGAGTGATCTCCGACAGTGCCTTGATGTTGTGGTTCTGATGCTCCGTCTGCTGCTCCACCTCGTGGCTGGCTTGGTACACCCCGACGATCTCGCCGGTGGTGGTCGCGTGCTCGTAGTACATGTCCCTGATCCTGTCGGAGTACCCGGAGTCCAAACTGGTCGTGAAGACGGCCGTCACCTTAGCGTCGTCCTCAGCCGGCCTCGCCGTATGCCTAAGGTCGATGCTCGGCAGTATTCCTTCTTTGGAGGAACAGGTCACGATCTGACCCAACAAAGTCTCGAAGGGAACGGGCTCGTTTTTGAGGTTCCTGATCTGGATGCCCACCCTTTTGTCGGCCTTGGCCAGATAAGCGTGGTAGTACCTCGTGACGTAACCCCACACGGTGTTACTCGGGTGGAGAAGATACCGCACCAGGTGGTGGAACACGGTCGTCCTCTCCGGGAACAGCCGCCGGAGCTCGTCGTCGTACTCCTCGACGAGAAACAGCGACGGCACGAAGTAGTGGTCCGACTTCAGCAGCAGCCAGGGGACCTTCCGAAGCATCTGCTGCGCGTCTTGGCAGAAGAACAGCTTGTCCCACTCGTTGTAGTACCATGGCAGGTGGAGGTAGACGTAGGCCGGCAACGTAGCGTTGGCGGAGGAGCGCATGTCGATGCTGATGACCTTGTCCCGGAGCATGTTGCCGAAGCTCTGCGGGGTGTCCTTGTCGAAGTTTTGGAAGTTGTGGACGGGGAAATCCGAAGGCAGGACCCAGGAAGTCCCAGGAAATGGCTCGCAGAAGAGGTCGGTGAGTTCGTGTGGGACGTGGACGAGGAGGACTCTGTCGTTGAGGAGAGCGTACAGAAACGAGGAGACGAGACTGACGACTCTGTTTCCCAGGCCGTAGTGCGGGATCCAAACTATATAATTGCACTCCATGTTCGCGCTGCTCTGCTTCGACTTCAATCGCTCGATAGATTTCTTGTAGAGCTCGGTGTTTGGACCACATTTCCTGTGGAGAGCTTCGTACCTGCGCAGCCTCTCGACGAGATACGGAGAAGGAAGGTGAGGCGACGCCTTACGATACGCTGCAGACCTGTATCGGCTGAAGCAGGAACAATCCTCGAATTCAGCAGACAACAGACCGCCAAGAAGCTTGTCCTTCGATGCTTCCCCGACGACCGAGGAAGAAACACTCGTCGAGCCTACAAGGAATATAAGAAGAAGATGCAGCGGAGGTTCGGTGAAGTCACAACAGAGGCATCACCTCCTCATCCCTCTAAATACTTGTTTATGGGCATCTGCTTTGGATCACTCTGTCGAAGAACTGATGCCGTAGATAGATAACACGAAGGGCACGGGGATTACCTTTCGGGTGCGTTGCACCCTGAAACCAATCGAAAGACGGCCTCCGATGATCTCCGACGAGGAGGAGCAGAAGAGGCACACACAGCACGCAGGCAGCTGGAGCTGCCCATCTCATCCAGGCTCTTCTGCCGCCCTTGGTCTCCGCGTCCCCGGCAATCTCCAGGCTGTGGTACTCCCTGCTGCGTCTCGTCCCAGTGATCGCCTCCATGTCCGACGTGCTACGAGAAACACAGGGTCGTCGGTCAACAAGAAGCATTCGGGTGGATATGACGCAGATTAATGCACAGATTAGTGATTGATGTGTGGGCCATACTATTGGAATAATTGGGTGGAAACTGTAGCTCTCTTATTCTATGGACATTTTTGGAAGAAAATTGACCCGGATTTATAGGTCCACAAGTTGTGGTGACAAACAAGTGAGAGCAACCAATTCAATCGCCGCCAGCTGAGAAGAAAATTTTGGTATCATGAACATGCTGAAAACTATGTTAGGGTTATAAGTTCAATGATACGATAGGAATTTATTTTCTTCCTAAAAAGCTAAGTTAGTCGTCATATTTTAGATTTTATATTTTAAAAATAATTGATTAAACACATGCTAATTGGGTACATAAAATGATATATCAATCAAGCCAATATTATTGGGGTTGATGGGATTGACCAGTAGTTAGAAGTCAAAATTTGAACAAGTCAACAAGTTAGTGCCTATAGACAAAAGGGTAATATTATTGGGGTTGATGGGATTGGCCACTAAGTTGAAAGGCCAATTTTAGAGAAGTCTACAAGTTGTTTTAATAGACAAATGAGAGAAGCCAATTCAATCGCAATCTCCGGAGAAAAATAACAAATGAGACAAACTCAATTGAATCGTTATTAATTATATCTTGGATCAATTATTTAATGGAATAGAAAGATCGATAAAAACATTATTCATATAATAGAAATAAGATGATTAAAATAACAAGAAACACTAGAAGAAAAAAATATAAAATAATTATTTATGTTGTCATATTGATACGAATATACGATGTTACTATAAAAGATAAAAAATATTTTTATTCGTAAATAATTAGATATTTTCTTCCGACAAAAGATCAATGATAAAATGAGATCCGATCAACATGTAATGATTTTAAGAACTAATTTAGCTATCTTCAATTGTTTAGGGGAACAATCGGCACATAAATGATGCCACGTGTTGAGACGTAACATGTCAGGCTTCTTGTCTACGTGATTCCCACGGCATGCATGATGTGGATGACACATCACGTGAGTCAACGTTGGGAAGTTTAGGTCATAAGCGGACGGTATATGACTAAATATTGGGATCGTTCCTTACTAAGAAAACTATCTATCCATCAACGTTGATGATTCATTATGCAAGTATTATTTAGATTAAAAGAAAGAGGATGATGAGTCTTGTCGTGTCTTTATCCGAACCAGAGGATGAATCCTCGACAAGGATGATTCTAAATGGAATCCTCCTCGTTCTTAGGCACAGCCTAAGAACAAAAGGCAATTCCTGCTATCCATCCGATGGAATCCTGCGAGATCACATCTCGGTCTTTGGGCATAAAAAGACTTGTGAACAGTGTGTGCGCACAGAATGAAAAAATAAAAATAAAAATGCAGGAATAAATTAAAAAACGTAAAACAAAAATATAATTTGAAAGAAAGAAAGAAAGAGGATAAAATTTTGAAGTGCAATGCCAGAATCTAAATTCTTTTACTGTTCATCTACTTCCAGAACTGAACACATAGGAGGGAATTTGAAGCAGAGGTTCTGAAGGGCCATTCCAGTGCTCAAAGATCAAACAGAGAACATAATGTCCACACAGCAATTTCTCAAAATGTGTCATGCATCTACAGAAAAATCTGAAAAAGAGACTCGGGTACAAGTAGTTCTTCTTCAAGAATCTGAACATCTTTAACTATGAACACTGTGGAACCACAATCTAATTATATGTTTATGTTAATCTCTAGCATGAAAATCTTCATTTTTGCACCTGGAAATAACAAGCAAAATAAACAATTATATTATCCACCAGCTAAAAAAAACCCAAATACATAAGAGAACTTTTTGGAGATCAGGAAACTAAGCCGAGCATAATGACATTCATTGAAAGAGCCTTAAAAGTGATTGATATGATGATTGCCGGAGACATCCACAATTACTGCTCGTGCATGCAGAATAAGAAGCCACCTTAAAATAAAAAAGGAAAAAGACTAAGAAGATGATGTGTTGAGTTGTTATATGCAAGGCTCTATCTCACTGATCCAACTTGATATGCTAATTGACCAACGGAAGTATTATGTGTCGGTACATTTGATACGACTCGAGCTCGATATGTACCGTATTGACAATTTCATCGATATATAGATCGATGCTAATACTCTGTATATTTGAAATCACAAGTCATTCCTTAGTACTTGTCATGGTTGACAATTCTTGATGGTGACTACACAACTAATTGTAGTGTTTGATATTGAGTGTAGATTTTTTTAGATAATTAAAAATAGTGCAAGTGTCAGATGCAACTACTCGAACTATGTATTTTATAAAGGATCTCCTGTAACTTAACTACATGAGATAATTAGAAAATATTCTTCAAGCAAGTTGGTACCTAACAATGGCTATACAACAAGGCTTATTATTAGTTAAATGCATGCTTTGGTCCTGAAAAGAAAATGGTATCACCATTCCTTTTTCTACACACTAAACTTTCCGAGAATAGTTTTAATAGCTTCCATATTTCTTTCTGAACCTTTCTTTAGTGGTTTCATAAACAACTGTGAATTACTAGAATTCACTTGTCTAGCAATCATCATTAGACATTAAAAGTTACTCTGCTCCTCATATCACAAAGGTTCGAATGCATTAGTACTAGTAGGATTAGTCTTTAATCATACACGATTAGTCTATGAAGAAATAATACTAGTGATTAGAATCTAAGGCAATTGGTATATATGTTCTTAGGTCACAATCTAAGGCAATTGGTATCCCACCTTCCATGTTTTGTTTTCGTGGTGGAAACGGGTAGAATTCCACCGGATGAGGAGGTGGAGGACATTCCACCCAGAGAAGTTGACTGGTTACTTGAATTCTGCCCTAAGGTGGTGGTGGCTGGTGGAGCACAACCTGCTGTTATAGTATGGCTGATAGAAGCGAGAATAACAAGCAGGAATCGTAGATGATATAAAGAAAACAGTCATGGATGGATCCCCACCAAACCCTGTTTTTGATCCGACTTTTAACAGGCTTGTAGGCAACTCTGCATTATCTCTTCCCTCACTAAGTCAAACAACCTTTGACCTCCGGACGTGTTCACGGCCAATATATCCCTTGCTCTTTCAGCTTCAGCCGTGAATACGTACCGTGGCATATGGTTTCCTTATGCCAGAAGCTACGAAGCTCTACCTCAACCAACACAGAGAGAGAGAGGATCAGAGTAGGTGGCGCACCAGCTACCGCCGCGGCTGGAGAGGGAGTTGAGAGCAAGAAGAAGACACCGCCCAAAGACCGATGATCCTTTTCATCGAGGACGAAGCATGAAGAAGAACACAGAGAAGCTGTTCTTCAAGTGCACCAGATGGCAGGTGGAAGAAACCACCGATCTGGTCAACTGCCCTTACCATTACTTCTGCGACAGCGCCTACGAAGGAGACTACCCGCCCGCCGTCGACCTGTCGGTGCTGCTCTTCGCCGTTTCGTGCTTCCTCTCAGCCACCGTCTTCACCCTCGTTGAACTCAGATGCAGGCGGAGCTCCGTGGATGTCAGCAACGGAAGAAGGTGGAAGAGAAGATACCTGTTGCCTTCGGGTCCGATTGCGCTTCCTTTGCTCGTCCTAATCTTCGCAAACGGGCGCAGGATCGGCACCATATTCCCTCTGACACACGTCGGTCCCGCCCTCCTCCAGCTCGCCTATGTCTCAGCCCTGGCTTTCAGAAATCGCGCCGCCACCGACATCAAGTACGCAGTGCTCGAAGCTTCGACTGTTTCAGGAATTCTGCATGCCAGCCTGCACCTGGATTCCGTCCTCTTGCCTTACTACACAGGGTTGGCAGCTCTGAGACAGTCTACTTTGTCCGGCCTGTGTGCATCATGTGTGTGCCGTAGGGAGGCATTGGCACTCGGAGGAAGCCTGATTGGCTACAGAGGATGGTCCAAGACTACAGTGTCGACGGCCACTGCTCTGTGTTCCAGGATGGCGTGCAGGATTTACGGAGAAGAAAAGCTGAGCTCCGTGATTAGGATGACACTGGAAGCAACAAGCTGGCTTCTGGTTGCAGCGGACTCCTTGGATCTGATGGTGGTAGCTGCTGCACAAGGGAGCCGGTTTCGTATGATGGTTTATGGAGGCCTTTGTGCTCTGATCTTGCTCAATTTCCTCAGGCTGGTGGTTCATCTCTCGGCTCGGGCAGCAGCAAAAATGCATCACACTGAGAAGAAGGTAGAATTTTTGTTATGATGATGTTCGAATGGCACAGTGAGGAGAAAAATTATACAGAATACTTCAAGCATATTGCTACAGATTTGTGCAAACTTGTACATTGACAAAAGAAAAAGATCTTTGATATAGTTATTAGCTATCCGTGGCAGAGCAGATCAACGGTACATATATCGAATCACAGCTGCTTTGAAATCCAATGAAACCTTTGAAAGTCAATGAATCACATAAATTTAGGTGTTACAACCAATAACAAGCAGCTCTTGATTCTGTGCTCGGTGCTTAAATAAGTTTTTAGCATCATCTACATGAATAAAGTCATGTCATAATAAACAAGGTTGACAAAATACACTAGCTGTCAGATCCTAACTACTTGGGTTCATCCAAGGACAACTGTACCACCCAAAATGGTATGGCACGGCCGATATACCGGCCATCCCCGTCTTGAGCGGTTCAGTTAAAATAATAAAAAAGGAGAAAAAATGATGAGACCCTATCCGACTTAGTATTAAAAAAAGAAAAAAAAATTATAGCTCGCAAACATAAGCCCTCTTCTCGTGTACGATGTCGCTACCACAGCCCCTACCATTGCTTCTTCTCTTCTTCCTCTATTTTTCCATCGTCCATTTCTCTTTTCCCTCTTTTTCTTCAACCCCAAAATACTGGTATGCACCAACGTACCATGTGTAGGCACACAAGTACTGGCCGATACATATTAGCCCGATAGACCACCGAGACGGGCTCGGAACCTGAAATTGTGAACCTTGGGTTCAGCTATGTGGTTCCATTTTCCAACGATTGGCTCTGTTGAGGGAAAAAACCCATAATTAAACAAAGAGCTACTAGACACCTTATCATTTCTAATATTCTTATTGTCTTCACTAGTGGATTCATACATCTTTAAACATGTCCGACTAACCTCAGACAATTCTCCCTTATATTATGCTGAAGTTGAAACTAATCATAACTAAAAAAATTTTAATCTTTTTTTTTATTACTCCATGCATCCATCTCAAATGAAATAATAATTTAAGCCAATTAAAATTCAGTGAAAGAATTTGCACTTTGAATATACTATACCATGAAGTATATAAGGAATCTTACTAGTTAAACAAAATTCATCAACTCAACTAATAATGAGTAAAAAAACCCTCAACCTTGGAGCACTAAATACCTGCTGAGCAAGCATGTAATGTATTCTAGTAGAAACTGCAGTTGTGTGTGTCCGAAGGAGATTCTTATCAGCTTCTTCCCTTTCCAATCATTACCATATCTGTAGATAAAGAAGTTATGCAAGGAACTTGACAATATACATCACCAACAGAAGCATAAGAACATACCCTTTGGATCCATATCCACCAGATTCAAGAACAAGCTTGACTCTCTCAACATAATCTTCAGGTAAGTATCTCCTAGAAGCAGGATCTGCTAGAACAAAGCACTAAATGAGCATTTCAGTAAAATCTGAGCAAAAAAGAAAAGGTATTTCAATTTGATATCAAAGCATTTAACCTTTAAGAAAAAAAAGGTACCATGTGAATCATGAGCAGGATGCTGTTGTGGCTGGAATAAAGCATCGAAATTCCAAAAGCTACAAAAAAATTTAAATTTCATCAATTAAGTCAAGCTACTAAATGGCAAAGTATAGAATATTGAAGAGTTAAATGCATGAATCATGTTCAGGACTAATAGAAAAGTTTGAAATAGAAGTTGTTTGGTATACTCAACAGTCAAAATAAGCACTAAGCAATCCATCTAAACTTGAAATAGAAGTCGTTCAGGGTAAATAAATCGCTGCATATAGAGAAAAAATCACTCTTTGACAATCTTCAATCTTAAACAAATTTCAGCTCTTAAAGCAAACAATCAAGAAAATAATTTCTCCCAGTATCCAACAGAAGGGGTCAATTCAGTTTATCATTACAAAAGTAAAATGAAGTAACCAATTTCATCGAAATACCAAAGTCGATAATTCATAGTTATGTTTCCATGAAATATGGTAATTATCAGAGAACTTTTCTTAAATGCAGAAATTACCTAATCAAACCATCAAATCTAAGAACAAGGCATATGTTTCCAAATTTTTATCAGATATCAATTTCCAAATTTTCTATATCATATAAAATGTATAAGCATAACCAGAAAAGTTGAATAAGTCTTCCACCTGCTTTCAACAAAGTTATTTGTCGGCATCTCCTCAAAACTACACAAGAAGCAAATTGGGATCGATAAGTCTTTAGCATTGTTATAACTTGTTAGTAATAAGAAAAAAGAGATTTTTACCCCATTTGTAGAAAGATACTTTGAATTTCCTCACGGACCTGAGACAAAGTAATTTGAAGTTTAAGGAAAACCAAAATTGCAAGCCTTTCAATGACATAGCAAGTCCTCTTGCTTGATCAAACAGCAGAAGGGAAGCGAATGTGACATGTCAACATATTATGTTGTTTGTTCTGAACTAATTATAGATACTTAATTGAGTAGAGTGTGAAGCAAAACAGGAATACAAAATGACATGTGGTTGTGACAACACAGTTGCATAGACCACTTCAGATTGCATAGCCTTATGCAAGGTGATTACATGATTGCATCTGTATATGTATTCCCATATAGAGCTGCACAGATCACAAGTTGTGAAACATTGGTACCAACAATGATGCTAAGTATCATGCCAGTATGACAAGACCCATACCATACTGGCTGAACTAGGCCATAAAACTGCAAAGCCTTAAATGTCAAGGCCCCCAGGATCAAGCTTGTTTATGTTAAAATGACCTTAATATTCTTTTTTAGTTTGAAGTATCGATGTAGGCACAAGGACCACTGAATCGAGATAATCATGATGATAAGACCATTTCCTTTTTCTTAGTTTTTGGAGTCCATGCAGATTAAATATGCATCTCCAAAAAATAAAAGTTAGCCACTTTTCACCTTATTCTGTTTTCTTCTCTTTTTCTATCGAAATTACCAAGTTTGTATATCAACACTCTGTCATCAAAACTTTAACATAACAAAATAACATGGCAAGTTGATATAACACCGACTTTCATGAAAATTGCATCAAAAAGTTAGAACCTTTGTTACAGCAGTACTTAATCCATTACAAGCCATCACAAGAGATGATGGAAGATGGCACATATATATTGTTTTTAATTATTTCTCAAAATGTAACTGCATTATATTGCAAAGTAACTTAATATGCTAAAGTGAAACTATTGCTAGTCTTGACAACATAAGTATAATCACAATTCGCAAACTTAACCAGGACTTCAACTTTCTTTGAAATTAAATACATAAAGGTATACTCAACAAGTGGAACCAACTATTTGTCTAGCCAATATGTCTACTTCAAGCATACATCATCAGAAGTAACAGAAAGTGAAGAGGTGAGTTTAACTATGCCTCTAGCAAAGGTTGCAGATAGCCAATTTGGTTTGGTTGCACCTGAGCATTAAGATTGTACTCTTTGAACTCTAAAGCTTTTCAATCACCCCTTTGTAGAAAGCAAAGATAAAAGTAACAGAATGCAAATATTTGTAAGAAATATCTTATTCACATTATAAGCAAAATATGATGCAGAAGAGTGATATCATTACAAAATAGATCATCATCACCTAAAAAAGTGTATATACAAATGAGAATTAGATTGCAATAGCTGTGAATACATTTTAGATGCAGAATAATGGGGAAATATACTAGTGTTATGAGAAAATAGGAAAGCAATCAAATAATACCAGGAAATGTAACTATATTATGAGTAAATAAGCCAAAAAGTGGATGAAGACAGAGATAACAATAGTAAAATGACAGCAGAATATGGCTAGCATAGTGATAATAGAGAGAGATATCAGTGACACCAATGAGCAAAGATGGAAAAATCAACATAAGATGGAGAGTACAGCAGAAAATTCAATCAAATTGTAGATACTCAATGTTGCCCAGGCAACTATCACAGGAACAAATTATGATCACCAGTTTTATAGAGAAATGAAAAAAACACAGATTCTGAAACCTTTCCATCTTCAATTCTTTCAAGCAAAGCTTTGACTTTACCCTCTACATTTTCGACCTACAAAAGAAAGCAAAACAATCGTAACTGAGCATATTTGAGAAGAGCTTAGTAATAATCTAAAGTAACACACATCAGGCCAGTGTAGCATACCTAATCCAATTCAATCAGTCATAGAAGATGCAAAATAATGCAAGAAGATATATTGGCCAAGATTTCATTTTTTTTATATGTTTTTGAAAATGCATGATGTGTTTGATTTAAAATTGGTGTTCCAGCTAATTATGTTCAAGCTACTCTTGAAAAAGTTAGACTTTTGCCTCACAGGTATTACCTGGTCTTGCCATTAGAATTTAGAACAACAATACTGTTAGCTGACAAACTACAATATGTAGCCGTTCATAACTGCAATGTTCTCCTGACAAGATCACATTCAAGCAAATAGACTTGGCTATTACTCTAATCTATAGAGGTTGACAAATATATAAATCGTAGATGATCAATAATATACTTTGGTCCATCAATGTACAACTTGCATTGCTTATGATATACTGACCTTCCCAAGTATCACAAAGAAAAGAACAGTTCATTAGCAACATAAAATGAATAATCAATCTCCAGTCTTCAGGCCATTTATCATATATTATAGTCTGACAAACTCATAAATAGGCCACTTAAAGATCTGAAGATTACATGTGAAACCTGTTTTAGTGACAAAAAATTTTTAAACTTTGACAATGATAAAACAGGAACAAAGAAAGGAAAACAAACAATATGCTAGAAATCTCATTTTTCACAAATGCTAAACAAATAAAGTATTTCACCTGATATGTTAATAAACCAGTAGAAGCAAAAAGCATTTGTATTCAGAATTTTTCTTGGGTTTCAGGATCTAGAGAAACAAAGTATCAATTGTGATGATATCTTAAGACTTAACACATAGCTCAATTGTTCATTCTTATGACAAGTGGATTTCAGTATATCTAGGACAAAAAAAATAAAATAAATTACCCATACTTGAGAAGAAACAAAGGTAACTTTTTAAAAAACAAATTAAAACACAACTAAGCCTATAATATATTTACTGAACTTGACTTATAAGCATTATCTAGGAGACTAAGAACATTAATCATCATTAATTAAAGTTACATTTATTAGTGATTTAAAGGAATAATTAGCAGAACATCAGTGAGAGGTTATCCTTAGATTAAAAAAACAAGAGCACTTAATTATCAAGCTTCTACAACAATAAACTACTATCCTTTGGAACAACAAACAAATTTAGTTAAGAAGTTCTGGAACAACAAGCTAAGAGTACTTGATACATCAGACACTAAGAATTAATCCACTCCACCTTTATTGTCTCAAAAAAAAAAAAAAAGATAAGTAACAATGTATGTCATTCTCTAAGGAAACTCTTATTCACAAAATCAAATTTCTTTGATCCTACAAAATTATGGTAAATAAAAAAAAGAATATTCCTATTTGATGCCGTTTTAATACATTTATAACAGTGTAATCTGTTAACTACAACGTTCTGCGGTAGTTTTGGTGGTCATACGAAGAGAGGAGGGAGGAGAGCACGTACGCGTGGGGCGTCTTTGACGGCGGCAAGGCTTTCGCTTCTGCCCGTCGAGAGCCCTCAAGGCAGACATCGATGCCGAAATTGCCGATTTCGAATATGCCGACGCCATCGCGCCCTCTTCTCCTCCACTTCTCCGACGGCTGAGGAGGAGATAGGCGCACAAGGAAGCGTGCGCGGCGACAGAAGCCCAACGCCGCCACGCTCGGCAGCTGACCCGCCGGACGATAGAAGCCCTCCGCCGTGCGCCGTCGCCAAACTAGCTTCCTCGACATATTTTGCTCTCAGCAGTTAATAACAGCGGCAAATAGTTCAGACTACTTAAACCACCTTTAGCATCCCAATTTGTCTCTTTTAAAAAATTATATTAATATCCGTAGAGATCTATTTACTCTAATACTATCAGTTTTACTAATAAAAATAAAAATAAAATAAAAAAAAATTAATATTTCAATTGATAATGGTGGATTGTAATATCCGTGGAGTCGCAAGTTGTTGTTGTAGATGAGAAGAACGATGACAAAAGGTGAGGACCACTCTACATTTACGTCAACGTTAACATAGTTATTGAGTAACTCGTTCATTGCTTTACATTTGCATTGGTATTAATGTAGTTATCAAGCGACCAAAGGACCAAATGTCAAACGGTTTTTTTTATCGCTTGATAATTGCTTCGTTGCTGATATGGATGTAAAGTAACCCTCACCTCTCGTCACTATTCTTTTCATCCACAATAGTTACTCACGATGTCAGTCATCTATCACCACTAAAGCCATATGTTATCGTTGACTAGAACGTCAAAATTATTTATTTACACTTTATTTTCATATTTTTATTTATAAAACTAATAACATTAGGATATATAGACTTAGATATTTTACTTTTATAACTATAAAAATATCATTATAATTTTTTAAAACGTACTAATTGAGATATTAAATGTGTAATCTATAATTAGCCCAAACAATTCTCGCCTCGCATGAAACTTTTTCAGTACAATACCGATTCATGAAATCTTTTAAGGTAAAAAGGATGTTAGATTATTTTTTAAGGTTAAAGAGGATGTTAGATAATGTGATCCAACAAAAATATAATAAAATTTGAATTATATTCTGATTAAAATTATGATCAATAAATAATGAGTTATAATCTCTAAGAAATTATGTTGACGGAGGAACTCTCCCAACTTATATCTCTACCTTTACGCACACCCAGAACACTCGGCCACTTGAATTAGGTGCAGTGTCTTTGGCTCAACTACAACTTCAACTCAAAATCTGAAAACAACCTGCCGCTTAGGCTAATAAAAAACCAGAAAGAGAAATGAACTGCCAAATTTTGTGCTCTGCCACTAACATCTTCCATCAAATCAAAGAGGATAGTGCGTATGTGTTTGGGAGATTTTGATTTGATGGCCACCACCACTCTAGCCGACCCTTGTTCTTGTTGAGCATCATAATTTTGACATTTAGTTGATCTCCTAAAACCCCCCATGCATTCCTCGACCCGTTTTACATGCTTCGCCTTCACCCCAAAGGATTTTTGCACCCTCCTTGATTCAAGGTTTTAGGTTGCAAGGCCTTTGTCATGCGTGTCCACATCTCCTCACCACCCAACCACATGAGCAAACCATCCATTAAGACGGAGGCTGATTCTTCACATGCTTTGTTGGTGTTCTTCCCTTCTTTGCTTCATCTTAAGGATGGCTTTCTTTCCTCAGGAAGACAAATCCAAGCTCGCATCGAATGGTTCCAAATCCCTTCCGGAGCTCCTCAGGAAGGCTTGTGCTCAGTGCCATGGCTCCGGCCTCAGAACTCTTTCCAATCTGAGCTCCGTCGATGAGAGTACTCTTGACGGTGATCTCGATCACAAACAGGTTCGATCTCTTCACCCTGCATCGTATCTTTCTCATCTGATCGCGATCTCTCTCTCCTCGTCAGCTGATAATACTGGAGATTCGAAGTCGAGCGATGAAGACGAAGTCGAGGCCTCATGAGTTGCTATTCTCAGGGAAGCTCGCTCGGGCTGTGTCACCGACGACAGGAAGAGCGCATATAACCGGAGAGGAAGAACACGACGACGACGATGAGAGCGAGGCATTCTTCTCGGTGAAGAGCTGCTTTTCTTGCTGCTCCACTGATGGTTCGACAGAGTTGGAGGAGTTCGGCTCGTTACTGGGAGAGTTCCGACACTGCGAAGGGTGGCCTTTCGGCCTGCGCCGGAGAGCTGTTGCCCTTCCACCGCTGCCGAGCTCTCCTTCGGACTCTTGGATGTGGCACAAGAGAAACCTTGTCACTAGAACTTCGCCAAAAAGCTTAGCTTTGAAACCATGACCGACACGCACGAGATTTTATGGAATATGAAAGAACTAGAAATCTCTGTCCATTTCTTCTTTACATATGATGTAGGCTTAGCACCATTTTAGCTTTTAGTTCTTTTATGTGGTTACTCTACATGTGTATTTTGTATTAGAATAATGTCTGTTATGATGAAAGTAATATCATGGCATTTGGTTCATCGAATATCGGAATACATCTATGCATCAACTGTTGGTGAATTAATTATATTGGCTTAGTTGGTGATGAATCTGCTTAATTTTACTTTTGACAATCAAAGAGGGGCCTGCATGCAATTGAAAATCTAAAACTTGGAAAGGATCTTGTCAGAATCTACCAAAGTAATGTGGTATACAAAGAGAAACTACCATCCAACAAGAATATTTTGGGCAGCATTCTGTCAACCTTTCCCAACATATGAAAATTTCATGTTCATTCTACAGGTATGTGCATTCTTACTGGTAATTAACAAGGATATATACTTCAGATAAATCTAAACGAATATTACAAGCTCTTTGCAGGACACAGAAATGCAGTTGCTTTTCCAAGATTTCCGTATTTGATGACAGTTGAAATGGAACACTGATATATGTAGTAATGCACTTCCATCAAAGATCTAACTAATAGCAGCATCCTGACCCAAGTTTCTAATTAATTAATTAATTTCCAAATAAATTATGGAATGGTCAATGCATTCTAAGAGAAAAAAGAAAAAAACTAGGAGTCTGCCAGCTACAAGTTTTTATGTAATTTTCCTTGTTACCATGGTTGTGCTTCGGATTAACGCTGAGTGCAGATCCCCATGTTTATGGATACCCTTGGGCAGTTATTAGATCTTTGTATCCGGAAGAACTCACACTGGCATCCACCTTCTGAAACGGTACTGGTTGCTGATAATGCCAAAAATTACACTCACAGAACTTTTTTAACTTCGAAAAATCCCGACCGCTCTGTATTTGCCCTAGTTACATCTTCAGGTGATGCAACAGCAACCACGACACCACTGTTCTTCACTGCTTCAATGGCATCTGCAAACTCCTTGAAGTCCTTCAGACTGTGAATACATGGGAAGAAAATAGTCAACGAGGAGCATATATAACACAAAATCAGACACTTAAACATATAAAGGGTTTGGGTTTGAATGGTCAAAGATTACACATTCAATATGCTTGGCAGACCCAAACAAACTTCTTCCAATAAATGAGAAGGAACTTCAAGTTTACCTGGTTGAAAGGATCTCTTCACGCCTTCTTTCACGTTCCTCCTCCGTGACACCCAATAAGTATCGCATTAGACTGAGGAGTAAAATACCATTAATATCATCTGCTGTACATATAACAGAGAAAATATACTAGGACAGCTCAAAGATACAATAGGCATAAGAACAAACAATCTACCAAGCTTCTGTAATGATGGAATATAAACCAATTCAAGCACAAAAATGCTAGGTAATACCAGTGTCAGGGTTATTAAATGACACAAGATGTGCTTTGACCTATAGCTATTTCTTGAAATAGTTTTCGAGCAAATAACTTGGACAAAGGTCTGTATACAGCTTTTGACATTCTTGGACAAAGAAGACCCAAATAAAAGTTAAAAACAATAGAGGAGGAATCCACTAGAGGTTCCCAGGGTTCTCAAAGTCATTTGACACGATACAGAAGAGTCTAAATTTTCCAGAAGAAAGATGTCCTATACAAGTGAGATCAAACGTGATGCAAAAACAGATTTTTGGGGGTTCTATTTCAAGGAGTGAACATAACACAAAGCAAGGGAAAAGTTGACAAAATTTTAATTGAAATCACTAGCACAAGTCTCTTCAGAAACTAGAAATGTGTGTTGCGAACAAGACAACTTGAGCTTCAGTAATACTTGGCCTTCAGATTTGATTAATGCAATATTGACTATCAAAATGGAACCAAACCTGAGATATGACTGAAACATATTCAAGCTTGTTCAACACATTAGTGATGTCCCACGTTTTAGATTAGGTTTGTTAATGATAAATAAGCCTCCTAGTGCACTAGAACTTCGCTTGTTTTGTAAGCAAAATGAGTCTATATTGAGCTTGAGTATCTAAAGAGCTTAATTAGACAACAATCATATTCACTTAAGCTTATCTTGTCTATAGACAAGGAACTGGGTCCAGCAATCATCTAGAAAAGTTCTTAAATAATAGCAAAAACTGTTTTCAAGGCATCAATGATTTTTCAAAAATATAATACAAAAAGAATGAATATGGCTTGCTACTGACCTACATTAGGACAACAGGACGCTTCAAGAATATGAAATAAAAACAACATATATGGCTTGCCACTTACCTACTCAAGTTCAGGAACTTTCTTTGGAAGATTTTACATAACATAGAGGAAGAAGGATGCTTTATGAACTATCCTCAAGTTGTTCTGTAATTTCCAACGATGAGATCATTTTAATGTCTTAAAAGATTCCAGTTTTGGAAAGAATAACGTAACATATATTTTTTATTATATGCTTACAACCACCAGCAACTAGTGCAAACATCCATGACATCATCACATGACATAATTCTACATACAGAAAAGGCATATATATATAAAATCCATCAGGAAAAAAGCATCCACAATAACATGAAAACAAATCCCTTTAATCGAGAACAACTAATAGTTGTTCAAACTTCAAAATAAGAAGTGGCATCTCATACCTGCTATAACCTTTTGCATCTGGAAGCTGGTATGCATCCACATCTCCAATAGTACCAATAATCGCTTTAGTCAGTGTATCGTCATCTAGTTCTAGCTCACGAAGGAAACTGTCTGTCCCATCATAAACGTCTAGGGTTTTCAATAGATTTGGATCTCGATAGGATAAATATGAAAATACTCCTGTTATACAACCCAAATTTAAGTGGAAAGAGAACAAAAATATTCTAATATGCATTTTTCGATTCAAACTATTAAAGTCTAAATCCACAAAAAAGCACAAATAAAACAAGGGTTGCACCTGAATGAGTATCAAAATCACAAAAGCCCCCATATGCACCACCACTAACCCGAACACGGTCCCATAACCATGTGTTACTAATGTGCTTGGAAATGACATAGGCACTACCACTGAGCTGATATCCTGTTTCATATATGTTTCCAGCCTTCCCAACATAGTTAACCTGCAAAGGTTGTAAAGAAATTAACAGAGTTAGGGGACATATATGAGAAAGGAAGAATAAAGGCTGTCAGAAGTATCTTCAAGAATAAGTTACTTCACCTGGGTAGGAATGACAATTGCTTCATTTACAGGAGGAAGTTGAGATTGCCAGGAGCCAACCTCAATGGATGGAGTACTTGGTAATGAATCAAGAAATTTCTCTAGAAATTTCATGGAGTTCATAAGATTTTTTCCATCAGCAGTGACATTAATCAAGCAACCTTTCCTTGAGAGCAGGGATCTGCGTATCTCATCAAGCGAAGAAGAAATTCCTTCCCAATCTTGATCAACTCTCTTTTCAAGATCTTGTAAAAACTCAAAATAGCTGACCAAATTAAGATAAAAGTTTGTTAAGTATTTCTTATGCATGTCAATATTAAAAGCCAATGTGCTAATCGAATATTTGTATAAAGACATTATGAAGATGATAAACAAATCTTTGAGCCAAATGAAGGGCACTGGACTAGCATAACACTGAGAAATTTGGATTTTCTTGCCCCTTTTTTGCCATAAAGTAGTCCTTCGATCAATAACAACATCGTTATCTAAATAAATTAGATTGCCTCAAGGAATAATACAACAATAACAATAAGCTCTGCTTATGCTTGGAGGTCAGCAGTATTTTTAAGAAAATATATTCAAGGACCATGTGCACCAATAACATATTTTTATCATGTTAATCCAAAAACATATACACCACACTAAGATAGTGTTTCTTACAGGAAAATATCGCCTCAATTATATCATAAAGTGAAGTTTCCTATAAAAAATCATGTAATGTCATCTAGACCATAATGTTTGAAGAAACTAGATTAAGGTGAACTGACCTGATACCACCCATCTGTTCAGCAATCCATCCTGCAACATTTAGCTTGGCATCCAATCTTGCAGCTGCAATACCATGGCCACTGCCTCTTAATCGGCTCTGCAATCAGTGACAATGTTACAACATTATAGTTTAGTTTACATATATAGAAATTTATAGAAATTCACAGAGAAGTTTACCTCCATTCTTGCTTTGCTTTGGGAAACAAACTGCCTAAAGCGTTGTTGGTCAGTGAACTGAACATCTTGGAGAATGCAATTGATCTGCAGACAGATAGAAGCACCAGGATCTCATTTAAACATGCAAAACAAGTACAATTACTAAACCTATTCATGGAAGACGTGTCACTGTCACTGCAGATTAGTGGAGCTAACAATAACAACAATACCAGGTTAAATAGGTCTTCAACCCTTGCTTCCATGGCTTTTCCTCGAACAATAATACGGGTGCATGGATCTACCTTTCCCCATACAGATGATGTAAAGGGATAAACTGATATTCCCCCTGTCTTTCTCCCAATTAATTGATTTAGTTGCACAAAGTCCATATCTTTGGTACCCATCTCTAGCAAAGACTGACTGTAAAAGAAAAGGTGTTCAAGTTTTAAAAGAGTGGCAGACTTATGTATAAAAAGTAATGAAATGAATTGGTAGGCAATAACAAGTCAAACAGCTCCACACACCAGAATAATGGTACTAGTTGAAGAAGTTCTTTCTTCAGCAAACTCATATCAAAGACAACTTCTGAATAAACAACATCATTGGTGAAAAGGTCATGCTGCAAAACTTTTACCCCATTGATTTCGCCGATCTACAATGAAGACAACAATGTCATTAATTTTCAACAATATTTATACTGATTCCACATGAAAGCTTTAAACAATTCCAGAAGTCCATTTTGTATCTACAAATCACATTTGAATAATTTGTCATGATGTAAGTTAAACAATCAACAAGTCTGGAGAGGCATATTATAAGTTTGGAATCAGAGGAAGATGGTTACATAAACCTCTGCCACAAGCAGGAACCACAGAGATTAACAAACCTATGTAGTTGTGTACTGCTTACTAGATAAATGCACCCGCATTTCAACAGACAATAGATACTATATGGACGTATAAGATGGAAAGAATGTGGCATACGGTCTTTAAAAGAATCAAGTTAAACACGTATCATAAAAATCCTGATTTTCAAAAGAAAAGGATGGATTAAAGACTTACTTCTGTTGGAACATGTATAGGTTTCCTGGGAATATCTTGTAATGACAGACTAGGAACCGATCTTAAAGCTTCCGGTGGATCTGGAGTTTCTTGCTTTAAGCGGAGCTCTTGTGTAGCACGTGCTAGCTCAGCAAGATCTTCTTTCGTCATGCTGGATTTAATTTTATCCAGGATTTCCTTCTCAACAACTTCATCACGAGAAGCTTTATCTGGATCAGGCTGAGAAGAAAAGAAACTAATAAATATTAACAAAAGTGAATTGTCATAATAGATAAATTAATCTTAAGAAGATTATAGTGCAAGTACCTGCATCTCAACTGTGACTCGGTGAGGGTTGTTTAAGATGAATTTCTCTAAAAGTGGGCAGAAAACAGCTTTAGATCCTTCTTCTGCTATGCGTGCTTTTAAAGATTGCAATGGCTTTTCATATCTTAAAGGTTCAAAAGGATCCAAATCATATATCCACTTTCCCTACAAGATGTGAATGATCAAAAAGTAAATCCTCATAGGGGAGAAAAATAACCATGAAACTTTTATTTTCACAGAAGAGGCACAGTGAGAACTGCATACAATGGAGCGAAGCATCAGAGATAAGCCTCGAGGAAATGAACCCGTGTTATTCTCCCTAAGTGAGAATTCAATTGTGTTCATGGATGCCTCCACAGCTTCAGGTGCAAAACCTTCCTCTGCTAGACTTTTAAGTGTTCCCATAATCAATTCCTCAACCTTATGTATGTCATCCTCAGAGACACCTTTTAGTCCAACACTAAACTGGGGCTGAAGAAGTTCATCTTCAATTCCACCACCAACAATAGCATCTCCCAGGCCACTTTCTAATAGGATCCTTCTTAGTGGAGAAGCTGGTGTTCCCAACAAAAGATGGTCCAGAAAACCTAGAGTTAGCTCTGTCTCCAAGTCCAAGGGGTCTTCAGACAGAAGCCAGTTAAGGCAGACCATGTGTTTCTTTTTGAGATCACCACCATCACCAGCAGGGTATTTCTCTACAATCTTCACTGGCTCCTTGAACAGCTTTTGTGGTAGAACCTTTGATTCGTTAGGGGCAGAACTCGATTCGAATTGTTCAAGGTATTCTGCATTAAAATATATAAATAATGGATAGATGTCAAACTAAATTTAAAGCTGATAATGTCCATACTTGTATATTGTTTGATGCCAACCTTCTATCAGCAACTTCTTACTACAATTAAGTCCGTAAAATCTGAAAAAAAAGTTCTTTACCTAGAGTTATTACTTACTTCATGAATGTATATTTGGCTATCATCTCTTGTATGAAGGAAAGAAAGTCATAATGATAATTCTAAACAGTGAGATGAATCATTTTAAAACATTCTCAGGCCACATTCTGATAAATTCCCATAATATGAAACATCAAACTACCAAAACAGTATATTACCATAGCCAGAGTAGAGGACAAGTTTTTCTAGGGTATGAACATAAGGATATTGAATAAGCAAATTTGTAAATGCATTACACCAATGAAGAACTATTTTAGTAAACAGGAGGAGGAATAGCAGTTTGGTGACTTTCTTCCATCCAATGATTGTAACATTTCTCTTAATAATGCAACATGCTAAAATTTCTGCAATCTAACATCAACAGCGCATCTACAAGACTCCTTGCTGTAGTAAAAAAGAACAAAATACAAATCAAACATAAATCCAGATAAGACTAGTATTAAGCAACCTATGCTCTAATTAGCTAATGCAAATGAACAGATGTTGCACTTAAGTGTCACAAAGCAAATAGTGGTATATGTACTCAATGATTTACCTATCAAACGCATATGATGGCATGCCAAAAGAAGGCCTTACATATTTGATAGGATCATAGGACAATCCAACAGGCCAAAAACTTGTGGCCACCATGCAGCTCAAAATGTTTATTTAATCAAAGAGGTTTATGCCAATGATAGATCCACACTTGTCTTAACTTAATGATGTGTTTCTAAGTTGAGCTATGCCAATAATCGGTAGGTATGACGTGCCAAGTGGGTCTCATTCTTGTTATCTAAGCACATCCTTGTCAGATTATAGGCACTTCTTCTAAGTGAAAAAGAAGAGGAGAGAAAACATAAATCCTGAGGGTGAAGTTCTCGATACGCACATAAGATATGGAGAAGATAATATACCATCCAATATCAAGTCTGAAAACTGTCAACAAATGCTACAACTTACCATTTAATAAGAATATAAATATCAATCAAAATTGTGTAGATATTTCCTGCTGCTTGTAGTTGCATAAACAGATAAGGAAAATATTAAATTGCTTATATTACATCAACAAAATTTATGAATAATTAGTGGACATTCTTCCAGAAGACAGACGACCTGTCTTTTACTAATTTTTCAACACTTTACTAATTTTTCAACATTCTCATCGATCAGCTTATATAGATTCTCTGTGAAACCCATGTTGCACACAAAATATCATCAGTTTCCTTAGCATTCAGGACATTGAGAGTTGCACAACTAAATGTATGTTGGATGTAAGCAATAATTGTTCTTCACATGAATCAACTTTTGTAAGCAATAATTGTTCTTCACATGAATCAATTAAAGCCTCTGAACATGTTAGACACAATATTCTACCAAGTACAGGGGAAGACCAAAGTCATTACTGCCACTCATTTCTAACTTAGAAAGGGTTTAAACTCAGAATAGGAAGGCAACATAAGAAAGACATTCACAAGTCAGACACACGTGCATAAAAGGCAAGCCATTTGTTTACAAAATGGCTAAAAATGTTCAATCATTAGAATTTTAATATCTTTGACGTTCCATTCTTGACACATTTTCTTAAAAGTCAAGAAAGAGGATCTATAGTAGTGAGCAACCCAATTTAGCTCAGAATTGAGAAAATCCAGTACGTAGGAAAATCCATGAGTGCAAAATAGGTTGCAACATCTTCAAACATTCCTAAAATTTTATTTGAATGGCATAATTAGTTAAAATGAAGCACATCACAAGAATAGCAATAGACAGTGACATAGCATAGAAGGGCATAATTAATTTGGAAAACAAATCATACCACTTAAAATACGTAGCCGTTCATTTGGATCATCATCTCCATAGAACCATATCCTAGCATTGCTAGGGTGGTAATATTTATGATGGAAACCCTGAAAAAGAAAAAAAGGGAGTGTTTATGCATCAATATTCAGAACAGGTTAAGATAGACATGCATGTCATGACTTGGTAGATAAGATTTTGCACGAGTGAGTATATTCTTTTCAGAAAAAAATGTAAAGCAAATATTAGTGATATACTGATATCAAACATTTGATGCATCGTTCAGGCATAAACTACCTTCACCCAACCATACCATTGCTTCTGCTAAGTTCATCTACTTTATTTTTTGTCGATATGCATCTTTACTAAACCACTCAACTCGAGAAAGCATCGTGAATGTTACTTTCGACTCTGTTCCAGATGCATCAGTTTTTTTTGAAGTAAATGTTCCATTGAGATTTTGCACTATTACAATTAAATCCATCTAAACAAATTTCTTGAATTTGTTCGATGTCTTTAATCCTAGGGTGCCCTTGTAACCTTCCAAGAGCATGTGATGAATCATTTGACATGCTTTTCAATGCTTTTTGGTATCCATCCAATTAGCTCAAACTAGTTAATTCCCAGATCAACAACATAAAAGACACAAAGGTGCATATTAATAGTATGAGCGCTCCCATGTGCAACCAATTTCTGCCAAAGATTGGCATGTCCCAGGTGGTGCAGATGTCCTTGTAGACACTTAGATCATGCCTGGCAGCCATTAAGAAAATGAAAGACCATTTCTATAGGTAATCAGCCAACAAAAGTCAGATTTATAAATGTCATAAAAATCCAAGACATGGTTGCAGAAAATATTAACCAACCTCTCGGGCATATCCTAAAATAGTTTAAGCTGCATAAGGTACAAACCTTAAATTCTTCAAATGTAAGCTTCGGAATGACTTTTGGATCACCTCCACTATCAACACCATAGGTATTTTCAGGGAAAAGGGCCTGCAATTATATAATTTCCGAAAGTACATTAGGCATCCTGAACTTCACATTGAACATTTGCTTATGTGAGAATTCAGAATTTACTTCAGAGCAACTACATTTATATTATCCGACAGAAAATGCAAGCCATAAAAGAAGTAGAAAAGGCTACTTTTTATGAATAAACTTTTATTAAACAGACACTACATATAAATTCAAAAGCAGCTTCTCAAGCTGTCATTCTTTTATCAAGGTGGTAGTGCACCTAGGCATTTTTCAAATTGTCAAGGGTTCAATCCCTCATATTAACGCTTTGTGGCGCCATGTGGGGCCAGGTCGTTCCCAGATGATACCGGTTAAAAAAAGCTTAGCATAAAAATCATCCACTTCCCATGGATGAGTAACACCATATAATACAGCTCAACCATACAGGTATGCTATATGCTTCAGAGTGTTTTATATGAACGTCGACCCTACCAAAACACCTATTGCTTAATGACTTCACATACTAAACATTAGTAAGTGTGTGCAAATGAACTGGTCAAACCAATAACTCAAACCAAACTGGTGCATCAGGTTTGATTTGGTTCAGTTCTTCTATATTGATCAGTGCAGTATGGATATAAAAGAATATAAAACTGAACTTTCTTGTCAAGTTCAGTTTGGGAGTTAAAGAAAAAACATTCAAGCCAAACTAAACCAAGCATAATATGATCATATACCAACAGTATTCAAGTACAGTTATAATATATCTCATTCTTCAAGTTTAATATGCAAAGTAACATACTTAGAAAATATATTTGTAATAGGTTTTATCATTATGAATGCCATATCTCTATTACATGAAATAAATATTTATTATGAAACCAAACAAAAAGTTGCAGCAAATGGAATTGATATCAGTTCGGTTGGTTTTCCTACAGATCAATTCAGATAGGTTTTGCCATCCTAAATCCCTGAAACCAAACATGTACTAAAGCCAACTGTACTAAAATTTCCTGGAAACTGTACCAAAACCAACTGTGTGGACCCCTAAGTTTTAAAAGTAACTGTCTCCCTATCTTTGGAAAAATTAGAAGCTTGGATAAAATGTTGTAGCATTGTGAAAACAATCCCTACATAACTATAATCGGAACTTAATTACCAGCCCTGGGTAACATGAACAAACATACACCAAAACTAATCCTTGAGGCATAAGTAAAAGTGATCCATTCTTTGAAAAATAAACCTGAATGCTGAACACATATTCCTGTGTCATTTTGAAACTTCAGCATGAGGACTATGCAAATGGATCGTGAACATAATTGTTATATACTTATATTACTGAGCCCAACAAAACACAACGTGAGTCTAACAGAACAGCAAATAAAAGGCTACATCGGCAAATTGTCACAAGAATCAAGGAAATAATGCAATGCCAATGAGTGACATACAGAAATGAACAACTGACAGCGGAAAAATTCTTCTTAATCAAGGTTATCAAAATATGAAAAAAAGAGGGAAGCAGCTTGCCTGCTGAGAAACTCTGCCTAGTATATTATCAGGCTGAGAGTATACTCCTTTCATCTCGTTGAAGACAACACCTGACATACAGATCACTAAAATTTACCAAACACTAAAGCTTTCATAACATGCTTGATACAGGAGCATATTTCAATTCCTTTAATAAACAAAAAATCAATTGTTGATAGGAAATAAACACATTTATAACAGACAGAAGATCTAATAGGCAACCTTTGTAGGATATATCTTCTTCAGGATTGTTAAGCTCATAATGCCAACCCTCCTGTTGAAACGTTTGAAAGTCCTCCACACATTTAGGGAAGAAAACAGCATCCAAGTACACATCAACTAAATTGTAGAAGTCCTGAAGAATATTTAGCATGGAGATTGTTAACACAATGAATTACAAAGTTGTGATGTATCAAAGCAGCATTACTGTGTTTGTATATTCACCTTTGTATTTGTTGAAGCAACTGGATAACAAGTCCTGTCTGGATATGTAAACGCATTCAAAAAAGTATGCAAACTACCTTTTAGCAATTCAACAAAGGGTTCTTTTAGTGGGTACTTTCTGGAACCACACAGCACACTATGTTCGAGTATGTGAGGTATGCCTGTTGAATCCTTTCTGCAATTGACATAAGTCCAACAAAATTGTCATTTTACTGTATCATCTCAAAAATGGAAAATAGCAACTATTTATAACAAATAAGTAGTTTCATATGAAAATACGCTGGAATCAAGAAGAGAAAGAAAATGGCACACCAAGAAATTCAAGTGATTTGATAAAATATTTTATTTCACTTTGATGTAGAAAAACAGCTTAATTAAAAAGGTACTATGATGATTTGATCCACGGTTCACTTTACCGGTCCGTACCAATGTACCAATCAATTGTCGATATGATATGTACCAAACTATACCGACCCGTACTGAGCATACCGATACATAGTATATGGGAGCATACTAATGTACCACCCATACCAGTCCCTTGTCGAACCAGTATATACTATGTACTACCCGTACTGATTGGTATGCTACGGTATGACGAACTTTGCTATGATCTATCCCAAACTATACAGTCAACAAGATGTCACAAGTATATTCCACAGGAGGAGAGTATCTGCAACCATAACACGATCTTATCGATGCTTCACAAAAATATGACAAAAGCCATATAAGAATGATGGATTAAAAACTTGTACTTACGGAGGAGTACGGAAAACAATGCCAAAAACTTTATTCTCATCATCATTTGATACAGACATAATTTCTGCTCCAGTCTTCTTATGCTTATATAATACAGCAGTAGCTTTGCATTCATTAATTGTTTGTTCGGAGATTATTTCAAATCCAAGTTTCTCCGCTATGTCATTTCTGCTATCTATATCTGCAATAAAGTAAAAGAATACACATAAGACTGCAGATTTAGTTCAAAATGCTTTTTCAATTGGAAACAAAAAGATTCTTTTTTTTATAATGACATCCATGATCACAAGGAGTTGTTTCAGTCATCAAGGTACGAACCACATATCATTCATCAAACTTTTATTAATTAATAGTGGTCCATTTATCTCGGTTTAGAAAAGATATGCACTGTAATTAAGCTACAAAAGTTATTGCTTCAGTTGTTTGCACACTAACTACACTAGAAAAGATACTGAAAAACAATTAAACTACCTTTTGGTGAAATACCTAAAAGAAGGCTGTTTTGATTAAGTAAAATATGCAAAGATGTAGAAACGGAAAAATGGCGTATTTTGTAAAACTGAACTACTCATGCCCGTGAGATAGACAGAGAAACTGGGTTTGGATCACACGACCAAAACGAAAAACAAACCAGAACATTTGGACCTTGGTTCAAATAATATATCCTATGTGGAGGCATAATTCTTTCTTAAAATAGTTACAGTTTCACAAAATCACAAAATATGCAAGAAGAAATGTGTTTTACAAGGGCATTAAAATGCATTATCTAATCAAATTTCCTATTCCACATTCCCAATTGTCAATTTTTTTGTTTGATGCATACCTTAGCATAAACAAGCCGAGTACCAGACTCCATACCCATAGTCAACAAAATGCCAAAACAAAGCTAAAGCTACAAGCTTCAGAAAACATAATGTTACATTCCGAACCAGCTTAAATGGAAAAGTATCAACGAATTGAACCATGGCAACATCAGATAAGAAAAGAAGCAACAAAGAATCAACCAAGAAAGTTGAGCATCAGGGTTCTGTTCTGGTTGGAAAATCATACCAATGTTCAATTCTAGGTGAGAGAGAGAGAGAGAGAGAGGAGTTTCCCAGAAGGTAAAATCGCGTCGAAATCCAATCTTTATTCGTTAAAAAGACAAGGAACAAAAGGGTAACCAAGCAGGCACGTTTTCTCACCCGCACCTCTTGAGACGGGCGAGGGGGAAGTGGAAATGGCCCGAATGGAAGGAGAGAAGCGTCGTCTGAGGCGAAGGGGCGGGGCGGGACCCGGCCGCCATCGAGAAGCGCCGGAGCAGGATAAGGCGCGGAGCTGCAACTCCTGCGGCCGCGGCCGGCAGAGGTTGGATGAGAAGAGTCGGGACGCGGAGCGGGGCCGGAAGAGGAGGCGCCTATAGGCCGTGGTGGAGCAGGATAAGGAGCGGAGCAACGCAACCCTCTCCATGCGGCCGCCCTCTCTTTCTTGGAGCGCAAGGAGGACAGTGGCGACGCGCGAGGGGGTTGGAGATAAATAGATGAGCGTGTGGCGCTGGATGGGTAGATTATGCTTGCAAGGAAGGGAGACTATATCTGATATTTTAGGGTTGGCGAAGCCATGGCCAAAGAAACCCACGAAGCCTGCTATGCGTTGGATCGGTCTATGTGGGCTAAAGTCCTCCCACCAAATTACGTTCACAATTTCAGCTTAAAACTCGGAAAGGGGTATTTCGAGGCACTTCGAACCCTAAACAGTGTAATCTTCAACATGGTAATCACCAACAACTCACCTCCTCCAACACTCGCGTCATGCATCTCCATCTCCTCCTCAGATGCTGGCTGATGAGGTTGAGGCTGCTGCAAGAAAGGAAACTTGGTGAAGACAAGAAGACTTGGGAGTCCAAAGCAATCAAATTTCAAGGACATCAATTCGGAAGTTGCTGTTCCAGCCAAGATTTGAGTTAGCTGACACATGCACAAATCACAAACAACATGCATTAGCGAGTTGACCGACCACGGAGGAAGACTTTCCTGCTATGATGGTTGAAGGAAAGCCCAGCCCAATAAACCAAACGATATCTCACCCGATTGCTCTCATCCAGTTTATCACCTTTCGCCACGTTATCGGTCAGAGGAATCGACGGGACAGCGCAGACCGCTGAGGATAACAGCAAGGGATCGGGCCAGCAAATGGGCCCAACACGAGGCCCGACATCGCATCGTTGCCCCGGCTCCCTCTATCTCCCATCGACGGTCCAGATTTCCTTCCGCGATCCATCCGACGGCTGGAATCGCTCCTCTTCTCTGAAGACGCCGCTTCCTATGATAAATCTCTGCCCCAACCCGAACCCACGGCCTCCCTCCCCTCTCGCTTTACTCGGTCTCGCCGCCCCATCTTTCACCCCCCCACCCCCCAAAAACCAACGCCGCCTCCTCCTCCGGTCACGATTCCCCCCGCAAGCGGCGGCGATGATGCAGCAGGCGGCGAGCAGTAACGCTGAGACACGGCAGCAGCAGTGGGTGCCGGCGATGCAGTACCCCCCGCAGCCGGCGATGGTGATGGCGCCGCACCAGATTGTGGCGCCGCAGATTCCGCAGTACGCACAACACCTCGTGCCTTACCACCATCCTCCGGTGCTGACGCCGCAGCACCATGGGGCCGGAGCGAACTCGGCGGCGGCGGGTGGGGAGGAGAACAAGACGATCTGGGTCGGGGACCTCCACTACTGGATGGACGAGAACTACCTCCATAATTGCTTCGGGCACACCGGCGAGGTCTGGATTTCGACTTTTTTTTAGCACTTTATTCGGAATGTGGTAGCTTAGATCCTGCCAAATTTCCGCTTTATGGATGATCCAAGTATAATGTAGTCTATTTTACCTATTACGGTGAGAAAACAAGATGCTTATTAGGTTTCATCGGTAGAGGCTTAGTTAATTGAGACATTGTTTTCAAGGATTTATTGTCGAAAACGTTGTGGAGGAGTACTAGATCTTTTATAGTTTCCATAAGCTTTCAAGGAGAGAAATTTATTAGGAAATGTTGTCTTTATACCATGGGATTACCTAATTTGTGATTGTATCATGATTCTACCTTGTCTCTGTTTATGGATAGCCAGATTATGAAGGATTGGATGGTGCAAGCCTAGCAATAAATACTAAAACTAATTCACTCTTGATAATTGCACTGAAAATATGACCCTTAAATTAATGGCGTGAATGGGAAGATACAAATCAAGCAGTGCTCCTGCAATGATGCAGCATTGCGTCTGGATCTAAGCCTTCACGTAGTTGTATAAATATATGTTGTGCACTACGTAGCCTACAGGCCAGGGCTAGCATGACATGATTGAATGCGAGTGACATGAGCAATCCATTATTCGCCAGTCACCCATGTGATATGTTTTGTACATCTTATACCTGTTGGTCTAGGGTTCAGTCTACCAGTGCTTTTATTCTTCTGCTGTCCTCAGCCAACATTACTTCTATGACTGTTTTAAGTTTTTGAAGTTGTTGGCACATTTATTTTTCTTTTGTAAAAGTAGCAATTTTGGGGAAATGACACCTACCAACCCGTATCTTAACAATTTTTCCTATGATTTTCTTTGCCATTTTTTTATCCTACTGAACAATAGCTAAATTGTGGTTTTCTTTTATTTTGCTTTCTAGGCTACCTTGTAGACATAAATGGAGGTGATATTTCATTTGCCCCTTCAGAGATATTAGAGGCTGAAAATTGTGGTTTTCTTTCATTTCATTTTCTGGGCTACCGTGTAGACTTAAATGGAAGTAATGTTATAATAGGCTACTTCTTCAGTGTCCGAGGTTGAATTTTTTTTTTTTTTTTTGTGCTGAGACTGATGCACACACACACATGTATATACACTGTATATATGTGTATATACAATGTATGTATGTATATATTTTGTTTTTAAATGCCATTTTTTGTTACCCAAAGTACTTCTATAGTTCTATTATATCTTGAGCATGTTTTAACTGAATTTTAAGCCTGTTTTTGAGTCAATCATTATGTTGCCAATGGTAAATATTATTTATTATTCTTAGTAATTCTTTGTAAATATTTTCTTTATTATGAGTCAACCATTAACACATTGTTTTTCATTTTTTCCTTTTTTTGTCTTAAATGGCCTTCATGTGTGAACTTATTGATTTTACATGGATGGAATATGGTGTGTTTCCTTTGATATATGGATAGTAGATTGTGTAGGTTTTCATGTCCATGTCCATTTATTCATTTAGTTTCTTTTGTACAGAGCACTTAATATATCAGTCATATACAGTGTGATACCTGCATCTTACCTATCCAGTAACATATATATCATTGAAAGATGGCATATATATTTACTATGTCATATGCACAGTGATATCTGCTTCTCATGTATCCAATAATATATAACGTTTAAATACGGCATATTATATTCTTGTTTCTCATAAATCCTTGAATCAATTTGCAGGTTGTTTCCATCAAAGTCATCCGCAATAAGCAGACTGGACAGTCAGAGGGATATGGTTTCGTGGAGTTCTATACACACGCAGCAGCTGAAAAAGTACTTCAAAACTTTGGTGGTCATACAATGCCTAACACTGATCAACCTTTTAGGCTAAATTGGGCATCATTTAGTATGGGTGATAGACGTTCAGATGCTTCCTCTGATTACTCTATATTTGTAGGAGATTTAGCTTCTGATGTTACTGATGCCACATTACAAGAAATTTTTGCTAGTAAATACCCATCTGTAAAAGGCGCAAAAGTTGTTATTGATGCAAATACTGGCCGTTCAAAGGGTTATGGATTTGTAAGATTTGGAAATGAAAATGAGAAGACACTTTCCATGACTGAAATGAATGGTGTATACTGTTCAACCAGACCAATGCGCATTGGTCCAGCAACTCCCAGAAAGTCATCTGGTATGTTTGCATTCTCTCCTAGTATTATGCTTATCTTGCATGGGCACATTGCGTATTATTTGTTTGGAATATACAATTATAATTTGCATTTTTAAGTTAAATTTCTATTCCATGAGTGAGGTCCATTATATGGTGGTAGAATTGCAAGCAGAAGATTTTTTGCAATTCTTTTTTTTCTTTAAGGGAGTAGGATGCCTTATATTCTTCTTATCTTTGAGTTTATCAGGGACAGCACCCTGTAAAAGTATAGAAGGTACAAGTGATAAGTCTTTATTACTATAATGTCATCATCACAGCCATGTTTCTTTCATAGTAGATAAAATCACACTTTTTGAATTAACACTTTCTTTTTACCTACCCTACAAGATATTCCTAGAATTTGCATCGCAGAACATTTTAAGAATTAAAAAATAGAAGTATGCAAGGGTCTAGTGATTTTGTGACTCACTGATTCCAAAATTATTGTTATCTTCTAACTCAAAAGCAATATTTACAATGTAATACACAGAATTAGCTGATTTTGATACAATCACATGATCTACACTGTGGTCTAAGGTGATTTTTGGCCAATCTTTTGGCTTTATAGTTAGAGATTGGTAAGAAACAAGTAAAATCAATCTAACACAACCAGAATTAGTACAATTTTGATCAATTTTGGTTGATTTATAACCTCAAAGGAAGATAAAGAGAAGAAAGACGACGGAAGTCAAATGGAGGGGACAAAAGAACTATCTCATTTTTCATCTACCAACCATTATGTAAGACAGTAGGAAAGGATATTGAAAGAGAAAGATAAGGATACATAGTCTTTAACCTTTTAAAGAAATCAGACTCCTATCATAGAGAATGGAGATCACATAGAATTTAAAATAGCCCCCAAAACCTTTTTTTTTATGTTTTTGGATCATCATGCACTTCAGCTTCATGATGGATAAGCATTCGGCTTTACGACAGGCTTATTATTATCTTTGAAGATATAGATTGTTAAGTTCTAAGTCTCTTATGTGATGTATATAGTAGCTTTTTACTATAATTGCATTTAATATATTTCCAATAGCATGATTATTTATTTTAAATCAGCCAATAAGTTACTGTTAATGAATTGTTCTCCATTGTTCTTTTTCATTATTTCTTTATACACTTTTTGTTTTTGAATTTTCAGTTTCATATGTTTACTTGAAAGATATATATCTTAGGAAGTTGACAGTGTTGAGAACATGTTAGGTCCTCGTTTTCTTAAATCACTTATTCTGGAAATGCATTATGAACTTAACAATAAGAAAACGTGAGGTGTTTTTTAGGCTAGAACAAGATGCACCTTGATCTTTGAAGTCTCCTCTCACAATTCCCCTCAGAACACCAATGCATGATCTACATTTATGGCTCTGGTGCCATAGAAGAGTTCCTTTCAACAATGTGACTAGACATAGAAGGGTTCTGTTCTTCATTGAAAGTGTGAAAGTGTTAATGACTTGCCTTGTTCTTTGCCTTTATCTTGGTTCATTTTATTAAGCCTGTTTCTTGGTGTTGTGTGTTTACAATTGTTTGACTTGTCTTTATGGAGTCGGCTATGGTGAACAACTATAAATATAGAAGACTCCGTCAAAATTTGAGCAAAATCCTATGGTCGCCTGTCAACCTGATATCTGCCCTCCATCTTATTTTAGTGTCTTGTTTGGAGCAAAGCCTAGCAAGCTTATTGGTTATGGTTTGATCTTATCCGGTGAAGAGAGAACCCTCTAATTGCTGGAGATTGTGGAAGACTGAAGTTTTAGTATGCAGAGTGTAGTCATCTTGAAAGTACAGATATTTAAAACAGTTAAATCCAGTATGATGCCAAACGGGAAATATGAAAAGTGTAAACCTTTTTGTTAACTCAACTTAAAGAGGTATACCAGTCATTTGAAATAGGAGCAATGGCATTTTCACTTGAGCTGATTGGAGGTAGGGATGTATAGCTAAGCAGAAGTGTGTTTGTCTGTTTAAAGTTGCAGAGATTTTTATCGTCTGTTGGGTTAACACTTTTCGGAAACTAAACAAACTTTATCAATCCAAAAGTGTACTAACTGGCACAAAACACCTTTTGCAAGTGGCTTAAAGATTCATATTATTTTTCTTTTATATAATTGATGAAAAATTGACCAATTTTTCCAGCTTCTGCATGTTTTTATTAGGAATTTACATTATATATACTCGTTATGAAGTTATAACCGTTTGGGTTATTTTAGTTTTCCATGATTTGCATTGTCATCTTAGGGGTTTCTGGATCTAATGGTTCATCTGCTCAATCAGATGGAGACTTGACTAACACAACAGTAAGTAAAGATGCTGTCTACGCAAGTTTCTGCTATCTACATATATAGCTTTCTGTTATTTATCTATCTTTTGTGACTTGCTATAGGTATTTGTCGGAGGACTTGACCCAAATGTTAGTGAAGATGATCTTAAGCGGACATTTTCTCTATATGGTGAGATTGCCTCAGTAAAAATACCAGTTGGGAAACAATGTGGATTTGTGCAGTTCGTCCAAAGGTACTACACGATCTTTAGTTTCAGAAAATGTGACAGTAATAGAAAATGACATAACTCCTCTCCTTAATGTTTTACTTTGGTAGAAACAATGCTGAAGAGGCACTGCAGGGGTTAAATGGAACAGTTATTGGAAAGCAGACTGTACGTCTTTCTTGGGGCCGCAACCCTGCAAACAAACAGGTTTGACCTTTTATGTGTGACATTAGATTAGTTTAATGGCTGGAAAGTGGAACCTTGAATATGATGAAACCATTGAAACTGTTCTTTGTGCTAATGAAGCACCAAAGCTCTTCAATTCGTTTCAAAGTACCAATTGATGCTGGTCCACTTGTAGAGGTTCATTTAGAATTTTCAGATACGATCTCAATTTGCAACTAGTTCCAAATTCCAAACACTTCCCTTAGCATAAGGGGGCAACCTATCTGTTAGATTTAGCATAGTTTTTGCCTGTTCTTAACTCATGACATGTCTGGTTTCTTCACAGTTACGATCTGACTTGGGTAACCAGTGGAACGGCATGTATTATGGAGGGCAATTTTATAATGGGTATGTATATGCTGCACCAGTTCCAGACCCGAGCATGTATGCTGCTTATGGGGCTTATTCTTTCTACGGGAACCAACAACAAGTGAGCTGAAAAGAGGCTTCACTGAGCTGTTCTAGCTGTAGTGAGTGAAACACCAGACGGTTTTAGGCGAGTAAGATGTAGCTAATGGTAATGTAAAATACATGGTGGAAACTAGCACTTCTGAATGTCCCCCTTTGAAATTGTCAGATTTAATTCATAAATTTTGACTGGTTGTGGGAAGTAAATTAGATTATTTCAACATCTCAAGTGCCTGTTTCGTATTCAGGTATGGACTGCCCAAGAAGAAGTACTTGGTTGCTGGGAATGACTTCAAATTCCTGAACCTTGAAAGATTTTGTTCGGCTTCTTTGGAGTTTGGATAATGGTTTGCATGATTTGAGTACTGCATGCATTAATAATGCTCATTTTCGTTGATCTACTTGCCGATTTTTTGATGTATGGATGTTGTGTGAATGGGTGTGGCTGTATATTCTCGTAATCCAGGGAAGAAGAGAAGACTTGGTCCTTTTGACTGAGTACGTGGGAAGCTTTGCATTTGAAGATGCATTACATTAGTAGAGAGGGTAAAATTATACATTAGTCCATGCAAATTTGCAGGAGATGACTCCATCTTACCTCATTATCTGTCATCATGCCAAGATGAGTTGTCAATCTCTGCCTCCAAGTCTTTACGAATAATTGATGTTATTGTACAGTAAGATTTGATCTGTCAGTCTGACATGAATGGCTGTGAAAAAAAATAACTCTAATATGATTAATATAGTTCAAAAATCAAAATTTCATAGATACAATTTTGATTCATGTAATTTTATTAAAAGAAAAAACATTTCATTCAAGCATGACTTTTGTTAGACTTCAAAAAGTGTTCATTTAGAAAAGGTTAGCATCTTCAACTCTCTTGAGGGAAAGAGTTGATCTTTTTATTCTACCAAGATAAAGATTAGCGAGGTTATTTCGATCAGGTTGTCATGTCATGTCAGCCGTGACATCCAATTGTCATGTCAGTTTCAAAATGTCTGTCACCATGGATTGATGTGCCCGTTGAGCACCACTCGTTCGGTGGGCACATATATATCAGGTTGACGAGTACTTATGCATAAATGCAAATTTGTGTCAGGTTATAAGTGTACTAGTAAGACTTTGATTGAAATGATTAGCATCCAAAATGATAAGACTACAAGAAAAATATAACGCTGCTAAAATTTTTAATTTTTAATTTTTTTTATAATACCCCATTTCTGATTTCACCTATATCTTACATGCATCATTAAGATTGAATATTATGTTTTTATTTTTATTATTATTATCGATGGAAATATAGTAAAAAATAAATAATATTAAAATTAAGACATACTAATTTATTAAACAAAATAATAAGATTTTTTCTATATACAATACTTATAATATTGTTGACATATGTAAATAATTATAACATCTAACTAAAAAAAAACACAAACATAATATATCCAAAATTTATACACAGTATCCATAAGTCATCATTTGTATCTATGTTGGTATGGGCTTGCATATACCTACTATTAGTACTTTTTCTTATAAAATAAGATATATAATGAGTAATCACTTAGTAAATATAAGTTTTTATAATCTTTTTTAGGTGAGCATGCATGATATTATGTATATAATATTTTAAAATCGTCGATATAAGATTTAACAATAAGCATCTCATCCTATAATTTCTTTAGCACATGTAGGAAACATAACAATTTCGTATACTTATACTTATCATATTATAACATATATATGTGTTATTACATAATACATCATCGTAATATATACGTGCTATTACACATCATAATATATTCATACACTCCCATATAACACGTTATAAAAAAACACGTATACTCTCACACCATACGTTATCATATACGCAAGTATATAATATATTTTACATCATAATTCATATATTTTTATGCTTATATATATTTACATTTAGCTCATGACAATCATATCATTCAAAATATATTATGGATATGATAATTTATATAATAACTATTTTACAGTGAATTAAGCTTATACTCACATGAATGAATTCAAAAATGAAGATGTCGATGAAAGATCACATTACTTAATGATGGAGTGTGGTAGAGAGTGATACACCTATCAATTAGAATTATAGGGTCATGAGATATCTTAATTAAGAATCATATATCTTGAATTATTGATTTATAATAATTCACAGAAAAAATTGATAAAATATCTTATAAAAAAAACTATATTTAATTTAAAAATTAACTCTATAATCAAATGAATTAATTAGTATCAATGAAACCACACATAATTCTAAGAAAAAATATTTCTTCACTATTCTAGTGACCAAATGATCTTAAATTATCATGAAAATTTATAAAAAAAATTAGGAGACATATGACACTAAATACATACTAAATTTTAACTTAAAACAAAATCATTTAGAGACTAAACTACCCTCCTAATTCACTATCAACTCCTATTTTGTTTTGCTAAAATTAGGTTGGGATTGTGTTTAAGTTATAAATCTCAAATATCTTTATGCACAAAAATGAGCATACCCTCACCTAAATTTCAATATCTTTATGCATAAATATAGATTTACACATTGCAATAACATCAAAATCAGCATACCCTCACATGAATCTCATCTCGATCCAAAGAAATGGTCCCAAAAATTACCCCTTTTTTCCCCAATGCTTCTAAAGGCCTAAAGTGTCCCT
This sequence comes from Musa acuminata AAA Group, assembly GCF_036884655.1. Classification (NCBI taxonomy): domain Eukaryota; kingdom Viridiplantae; phylum Streptophyta; class Magnoliopsida; order Zingiberales; family Musaceae; genus Musa; species Musa acuminata. Next base: position 10,274,834 of record NC_088346.1, on the reverse strand, counting down.
CACCACAGCAACTCTTGCAGAAAGATTAGTACTGGAAGCAGACGAGCAATGTCGCAAGGCTGAAGAAGCACCACCTACGTAGCTAGGGAACGACCAAGATCTATGGGGCACAGAACCTAGATTCTTCGTCTCTGGTACCGCCATGGAGGCCAACTACCCTACACTTAGCATCATCACCTTCCTCTCTGCAGCTTGATGTAGAATCCACCTCTTTGGATTCTTCTTCCGCTGTTGTTTAGGACCATGTTCGACCCAAACTAGCAGCTTTTGCTTGAAGAGGCAGGGATGCATCTGCGTTTGTGTTCTTTGAGGGCGATGTGCCATGGACAGACACGAGATGGACGACGTACTGCTCAATGTTTCCCACATTGAGTGTGTCAGGGAAAGGGAAGATGTTGGACGTCTTTTGGCACATGATTGCTCGCTTTGGAGTCGAGCATGGTACCCATTAATGAGCTGCTTTAATGCCCTGTGTGTGTGTGTGTCTGCACGGAAGAAGAACTTGTTGCAGTGACCGAGCAAGAAGCCCTTACTCTCTCACCTGTTTCACTACCATCACCACGTGCAAAGCTCGTTTGTCTTCATGGAGATGGGAGGCAGAGACCTCTCTCTCGCAGTGCCCTGCATCATTGCTCACCATCATATGCTCACGTCCATGTTGGCCAAACAAACCTCTCTCTACATCTTTTCACAGTGTTGGCAGAGAGAAAAGTAACAGTGCATGGACTCACATAATTATATGAAACAAGCATATCATGTAGTATTTTTGTTATCCTAATCAAGATTAGAATATAATCACACCTCCAAACTGTGCTCAATGTTCTAACCGATACCAGCCTTGGGCTTTGGTTACAATGTCTGCACTACGATTCCTTCAAATCACAGTCCTGATTCCAAGAACCAGCATTTGGAGTGAGACCTGATTAAGGCTAACAATGACAGATGATCTATGAAGCTGTAATGTCTTTCTCATGCTGAATCCTTTTGGATTCTCTGAGATCACGAAAAGAGCCTTTTAATCACGACTGCTAATCTAATTGGCCTAATCCTCTCCCTAGTTTGTTTGCAGGTTAAAATCAAGTGAAAGGTACTGAAGAAGCTCATGTGCTTCAGATCAACCACATATTAGATGATGTTCTCAATAATATATTGTCCTCGACAAGCCAACATCAATAAGCTAGTGGTGGTTGGATGGTCTCTGAACTCTGGAGAGGTTGAACAATTCCCTCAGGAAATTAAGATAAGAGTGTTGTGGAAGTATGTTAGACAGAGTGGAGTAGAGATCAAGGATAGGAACATTTCATCAGCCATGTTGTTCATCTTTCATTTTGTTTGGATAAGATGTAATTTATTACTTTCTTTCTCTTCCTTTTCTTAAGTATCTCATATATTTATCTGAATTTTAGACCTTCAATATGCTTGTTATTCCACCAAAAGAACCTGAATAAAATCAAACTACCCTCCAATTACACAGCCACAAAAGAACTCTAGCTAAAATACCTCCTGCTGCTGCTTCTACCATGATTAAACATCACTTTATCATTTGCTTTCTCTATATTGTATTCAAACACATTTTGAAATTTTCAAGAACTTCTTAAGCTAGTTATATATGCAATAATTAGATCCTCACTGTTAAAGGTAGTGGTTGTCAAGAAAAGTGGATTGATAGAGAAGCCTTTTCAGAGTTGTTTCCAGAAACTATTGAGGCCTCAGAGAAACAAAACTGTGTACTATTATTACATGGTAATTCAGAGTAATTCTTTTCAGTGTTTCAAATTGAGTTGGAGTTTGAAACTAAAATTTAGTTGGATTTGTTAACCTTGCTTTAAGGACTGGAGATAGGGATCAAATTTTCTGAAGATGGTATTTTGATGAATGTTTGAGATCTAAATCTATGGTGGAAGAAAAAAGAGTATTTTTTTTCTTCTTTTTTAGCACTATTAAATTCATTATTGCCAGACTTCCAATAAAATTAGGTATTTTCACCATTAATTTTAACCTATGTCCTTCTCAGGCCATATGGCATTATTGATCTCATCATGCAGCAAGTAAAGATGTATGATTGAATCATTAATGAGAGAATCCTAACCAAGATTACCACTTTTGATCATCCTTACAACATCCTGTGTCTCATGCAGATGCTCCCCTAGTGATTGGTGTCTTCCACCTTTGGTTCAGCAGTCAAATGACTCTCCATTTCATGTCTGAAACTGTTGCAGAACACTGACATTTGTGTAAACCAATGGCATCCACCACAGTTCAATCACATGCCTGTGTATTTAGACCATTACATCCTTCTCTCTGTCAAGATCTCAAGATCACTAGCCACACATGATGAATGCCAATCCCTAGAACAAGTATCTTTTGTCATGAGAGGAGGTGACAAGGTACAATCTGATTGCATACGTTGTCATAAAATCCTGTTCAAACTTCAAGACTGCTAGCTAAAGAAAGGCTTTTACAAGAGCTGAGTTCGCAGCACCTTCGATGTCTCCTTGCTTCTTGAAGTGCATATTGCTTCTTTAGCTCTGAATGGGACAAGCCAAGACCATGATTTGGATAAATACCATGTTCTAAGAATCACTGCAAGGTTATGACAGAGAACACCAAAGAAGGTCTTTTCCACTGCACTCTGTCTTCATTTACAGGATGAACAAAAGGAAAAATACAAGTGCTTCTTCAAGTTTTCAAATAAAACTTCTTTGTTTGTCATTTACTGCAGATTTTTCTTCTCAAAACTTAGCAAGTCAGCCATAAATCCTATCTTGAACCATGACCAAACATATCATCCAAGCTTTATTACAAGGACCAAGGAAAAATACAAGTGCTTTGTATTAAATTTCAGACAAAGTATGATGTTAATCAGCCTATCAGGATCAATTTGGTGGTCCATCCATATTGCTGGGGACATCTTGACAGGTGGTGTTGGACCAGCTCAAAAGCATGGTATTCTGCAAGCTTGGATATCTGATTACAAATCTGTCTTTGTAATATCAGAATGAGACAGCAGATACCAATTCAAGTTGGAATACACAACTGGATTATCTGCACCAGGGAAGATTATAAGTAGTAGTCCTTTCTGTGCCTGTCTATTGGTGCACAATGTTTGTGGTAGCTCCAAATAAAGGCAATCTGAAGGTGACAGAAGTTTAACTTGGTAGTCATACAAAGGATTGGAAGCTTTAGTAATCTACTGATAGTAGCTGAATGGCTTTGTTTTACATGGCAGCAAACCATGTGTTAATGTTCTATATACATCTAATATGGTTTACCTGCCAAATTAACCTGTGTTGCAGGTGAACAGAGCCAACCTGACAAGGTCTTCACTTTTCCTGCACTGTCCATCCACTGGCATCACACTCAGCAACAAAACAAGGGTAGTAGTTATGACTGCCCAAACTACAATAAATCTCTCTTGGCAACAAGTAGGCAGAATTTAGCTTAAGCTCCAAGATCTTTTGCCTTGTGATTTGTAAATGATCAACATGGCAGGTTATTGCACCTTTTGCAGAGCTTTTGGGGGCTTGTGGATGCAATCAAACTGCTTAGGCCATGTTGAGACATGTTTTGGAAGACAACAAGCACAGTTCCTGTCTGATCTGACTAGGGTTTATAAAATGATCGTATCTATCAATGTAGACATGAACCAGAAAGAGTTGAGCAGAAGAGGAGTTTTGTCACGAGAGAAGGCCGAGAATAAAAATCATGTGTCAACTACATGTGTTCATCAGCTGTGATTCTTCTACTGATTTGGTGGCAGAAGAATTATGAGTCTGCACTGTTAAAGGTCAGCACTCGAAGCAAGTCTTCCTGCACCAATAGGAAGTTTCACTGCAGCATCTGATGCAGTCTCTCATTGTACATAAGCTTCCATCATATCTCACCATTGTTGCCATCTCTCGAGTTACACCACCACATTACCTACGTGAAGGGTAAGGAATCCGGGTGGGACACGTTCGCCAAACCACACCCACAGAAAAGATAAAAAGGTAGGCCCCCGTGCCCAGAGCTGGAAAGTGGGATGAGGTGGGGTCACGGTTACTCGCGACGAGCCGCGTGGCAGAAGCCCACACCTTAACCTGCGCTGGCTCCACGCAGTTTCGCTAACGCGCGCTGATCGCGAGTACCTCCAACGCCCTCTCGCCTTTCGATCCTCGACGTCCCCTACGTCGCGGTGAGCCAACGAATGTACCTCCTCCGAGAGAGAGAGAGAGAGAGAGAGGGAGGGGGGGGGGGCAGCGCCTGACACCAGCGCCTGTGGCCTCCCTCCCGACTCGCTCTCCAAAGCAATCTTATTTGGAGCTGAAAAGAAGACGCAGCGTAGCTCAAGTGAGTTGGTGAAAGCGAGAGCGTCGCTCTTTCTGCGTCTCGTGGCTCCGATGCTTCTCGGCCCTCCCATCCATTAATGGCATCCAAAGCTGCCTCCTTGGCCGCAGGTCTCGCTATCCTCCCTCCGCTCGCATTCAACGTTCCCGCCCCCGTACGCGAATGAGATCACTCCTCAGGTCTAAAGATTGTTTAATGCTTTTCTCCTCCGGATATACCTCCATCTGGTTTCTTGGGCTGCTGAGGCTCGCAGAGTCTGCTTTCTCATCTCTTTACTCAGCTAGCTCTTCCTTTCATGCAAGCAGTGGGGAGGAGGAGGAGGAGTTGGAGGGCGATGAATTCCAAGGCGCGGGCGCCGTCCCTGGTCATCAAAGCTTCCCCGAAGCGCAATAAAGTAGGCTCCTTTGACGCAAATCCGAGACGGGTCTCTGTTTTATTGGGTCTTGATGCTCTTTGCCTCGGAAAAGTTAGCTTCTTTATTGCGAATTTGAGCCCAGCGCGGTTCTCTCTAGGCTAGTGAATCTTTTTCCTGAAACCGAAGTTTGATCCTTTTTCTTTAGCTGTTGATGCATACGGAATTGAGACGGATTGGCAATTTCGAGGTTGGCTTTTGAGAATACCTTTAAATCATTTGAACGCTATGGTTTCTTTCTCAAAGAGAGAGACTGTACTCTAGTTTCTTCTGGGAGTTTGAGGACAAATGGCGGTTTGCAATCAGAATTCGAAATGGGTTCAGTGATTTCCTTGGTAAAATTAAAGAAGAAAGCCGTATTTGAATTCTAGATGCGATCTCAGCTTGTTTCCTTTTCGAAAAGCTACTTCTTTACCATTGAGTTGTTGCGATTTTGTTGTCGTGTTCTTATGAGTTTTGCTGCGTGAAGGGAATCGACAAGGAGAAGAAGACTGAGATGCAGGGGAATGGATCGGTGGTCATAGCAAATGGACCCAACAGATGCCAATCTGGAAGAGAGAGGAAGATTGCTCTGCAGCAAGATGTATCGGTTCTACTCTGAATACTAATCTTCGCGTTCCATACGATTAGCTTCTCTGTCCGTTTTGTTCGATTTGCTTTTATTGAATTGCTTCATCTCATCCTGTTTGCAGGTTGATAAGCTCAGAAAGAAGCTGAGGAACGAAGAGAACATCCACAGAGCCTTGGAGAGGGCTTTCACCAGACCTCTGGGTGCTCTTCCTCGTCTTCCACCATATCTGCCTTCACCTGTAATTATCCTTTACCTTTTGCTTTCCTCAATCTCTCTTCTCTTTACGTATTCCAACCATCGGTAAACTTCCTTCTCAAGGCATCATAGAGCAGCAATTTCGTATCTCCTGATGCCAAAAGAGGTTTAAATTGACTTCAAATTCTTTTCTTTTTCCTCAAGACTCTAGAACTTTTGGCCGAAATCGCCGTTCTAGAGGAAGAGGTGGTTCGCCTCGAAGAACAGGTGGTGAATTTTCGGCAAGGCCTCTATCAGGAAGCTATCTACATCTCGTCCTGCAAGAAAACCAAGGAATTAGGATACGATGTTGACTCCCTTTCTCAAAACTCCAAAACCTTGGGGCAACGGAAGTCATATTCGAATTCAGCATATACTGAAGACTTGGCCTTCTCGAAACAGCTAGCCTCTTTGCAGTGGTCATCAAACACAGACCGAAATGTGCCTTCCTCTAATCAGTTTGTCGACGATAAGCTCTCCCCAAAGAAGTTGAAGTCATCTTTGGCCATTACTGAAAAGCAGCAAGGAAAAGAGAATCAAATAGGCGCTAACTGTCCTAGAAACTGTAGGCAATCTCCAGTAAGGAGAGCTTCGAAAGTAGGAACAGCTGCAAATGGAAACAAGCAGGCGGATGCACGGGTAACAGCTTTTGTCCTATCATAGCTTAGTAAAGATTTTTTATTTTTGTGACAAATGGTAAGTGACAAAGGCCGGGATTTGAATCCAGGACTTTGCAATAAACTATCAAAGATCTTTACCAACTAAGTTAACTGACATGTTAAACTTACTAAAATTTCTTTAGATATTGATGTACCTAATTTATTTTATGTGTATGGCCATCTGTGTTCTTGTTGTTGAATTCAGCCAAAGTGCAATTCCGTGGATAATGAAAGAACTGGAATAAACTTAAGGAGCACTTCCAGTGAAGCAAAATTGGACGAGTCCAATGCTCCAAGTGAATCTGAGTCGAGTGGGCCGAGCAAACTATCCGAGGATATCTTGAGGTGCCTGATGAACATATTCTCACGGTTGAGTTCTCCAGGGAACACTAAAGAGCTGCTCGAGGCATCTCCTTCGGTATCAGGTTCTAGTGGGAGTTCAGAAGAAACCGATTCTCTAGACCCATACGGTATCTGTGCAGAATTTGGAATAAGGGACATTGGCCCATATAAATATTTCCGAGCAGTTGAAGCGAGCTCGAACTTTCCAAACCTTCCCATGGGTTGTTCATTTCTTACATGGAGATTAAAGTGAGATCTCTGTTCTTTACTTGATTCGCCATTCCATTATTCAAGTCTGATGACTAACATTTAGTTGCTTCTTGTCCTTAAAGTGCAGACGTTTGCTCAGAGAGCTTGCATCAGTGGATTTATCAGGTCTCACACATCAGCAGAAGATTGCATTCTGGATTAACATTTATAATTCATGCATGATGAATGTAAGCTCTTAACTGGCATAGTTAATCTAAAAATTAAAGATCATTGGGTACTTTTCTTTCCGATAGTCAAGTCTTAGAGATCTCGGTAGTCTAAAAAATCATGATATATGCTTGCTGTCCCATTTTTGTGAAAGGTAATTATTCTGAAGCTACAAAATATATTGTGGCTTTCTTGTGGGCTGACAAAGAATGTATTGTCATTCAGCTCTAGTGTGTCCTAGACTGTTTATATAATCACGAGAAAAGCTGAAAGATTTATAGACACCCGAAAAGCCGTCTTAAGTAATTTTTTCTATTCTATGCTACTTCTAATCTCAGGCATTTCTCGAGCAAGGCATTCCTGCTAGTCCTGAGATGATTGTTGCGCTGATGCTAAAGGTACGACGTCGGATCCTTCTTTTCACTTTTCTGGATCAAATAAGCATTGCTTAATTGGATTATTATGAATGCATATCTTTAATGATGAATTCTAATGCCTTCCTACTGTTTACAGGCTATGATTAATGTGGGTGGTCACATGCTCAGTGCAATGACAATCGAACATTTCATTTTGAGGCTGCCTTACAGTTCGAAACATGTAGGATATCATTTAGTCTTTGTGAAGATTGATATTCTGTTTACTGACTAATCCTTTTAAAATACCTAAAAGGTCTTCCCTAAAGGATCTAAAAGTGATGATGTAACAATGCGAGGCATATTTGGATTAGAATGGCCTGAACCCTTGGTCACATTTGCACTTTCATGTGGAAGTTGGTCATCACCGGCTGTAAGTTCCCCCAGACACACCTTGTTGTGTAAATTATGCATATATGCTCTATGGCTTTGTCACCTTTGATCGCTAGCATTAAGATCTGCAGAGTGAGGTAGTATTTATACATTAAACAGAACATGTACGTGCATCATGCTGTATTCCTGCCACAAAATAAGCAGCATTAAGTTAGGATGCTAAGATTTTCAATGACTTTTGGTAGCCCCTCTTTGCATCTGAAATTTTGGCATTTGAATTGAAGTTTAATCTTAGGGTCATAAAAGAAATTGGGAAAACTATTAAGAGCTTTCTATACTAAATCACATAATTCTGGCCCTGACAGGAGTCTGAAACAGTCTTAAAACTGATCGAGTGACTTCGCTGACAATTTTCAGGTGAGAGTATACACGGCAGCTAAAATTGAGAAAGAGTTGGAAAGAGCAAAAAGGGATTATTTGCAAGCATCCATTGGTATATCCACACCAAACAAATTAGCAATTCCTAAGCTGCTTGATTGGTACCTACGAGATTTTGCAAAAGATGTGGAGTCATTAATGGACTGGATCTGCTTACAACTCCCAAATGAGTTGAGGACCGAAGCAACTAAATGCCTAGAAGCGGCAAGAGGAAGTCCCATTCAGCAGCCAATTCAAGTTCTTCCATATGAGTTTAGATTCAGGTACCTTTTTGCTACATAGATGACTCTCTCCACCTTACAGTACAATGTAGCTGATGAAATCCCATGGTTCAATGATTTGTTCATATCATTATTATAATAAGAACATTGAAATTTGTTAAATCTTTGTATCTTTTGATTGATCTAGTAGTGGATTGTTGTTCTGTTTTCCTGTATGCATGCCCGTATTGGGCATGCAGCTGCTGTAAAAGATGGTACAGAAATATTATTGATGAGGTTCAACTATGATTAAAAAAATCAACCGAGCCGATTGTATTCAGCGGATATACTATTTTTTGTTCAGAAAAAAAGTCATTATTTCAGTTGTGTAGATATTGGTATTAGACAAATTGCATGAAGATGGATGATAACTGTTCTTTCTGAGGAAAAATATGTACAAACTACAGCTATATCGATAAGTTGCTTCGTCTCAATACCATAACCATGATATGTTAGTACAAACAAACCCTGCATGACACTCTATAGCACGTAATGGTGGCGAATTGATGTTAGTACAAACAAACCATGATAAGTTGCTTCGACCCCTTAGACTAGCTGTGACCCTAATGATAACCATGATTAGCCTTCATGCCAAGGCTGGAGATTAGCTTTGGAGAACAATGTGTTGGATTCATCTAAATAATCTGAAGTCTTTGAGGTTCTGTTATCTGTCATTTTTCTAAGTTTTCCTTGGAACAGTCCGGACTAAAGTGCTTTGATGTTGGAAAGATTGTGAGAGGTGCCTGACAGGCTCCTTTGGGTATCCAATGAACATTATACAGCATGATTCCTGTTATTGTCCTCTGTGATAAGTTATTGGACTTCCAGGTTTTGTACTGATGTTCCAGTCCTTTCTTGTTGACATCGAGTGCTCTCACCAATGATTGCTTTTCATTCATTCTGTAGTTATTGCTGCTTCTGAACAGTCTAATGTAGGAGACATCTATGTGAACTAAACTCTGTTCACTGTTGAACTGATACTCCAATATCGATAACACTAGCAGATGCCATTTTTATAATATCTGCCTTTCCAAGGTTATTGTTGCTTGTTGTTGCATTAAAGTAACACTTATCCATCATGATCAAATGAAGCTGCTCACTCCATTTAATTGCCCAAATCAATTAAACCAGATGAAATTACACTATTTAGGCTTTGCTATTTCATGTAGAAAGTATTTTCCATGTTGAACTGTGTGTGCACATGAGATCAGAAAGCAAATGATGTGTGAAACAAGAAGACAATTTGCTGTCTGTCATATCTGGATGGGAAGTAGTTCACTGCATTCATTGCATCAGATAGCTTAGCCACTTTGTGTATCTGAAGCATGAGTTATACAGTCTGAAGCTAGTAAGATAAGCTACAAACAGTTCAAATGGTAGAGAGCAGTTCTGAGATACTGTAACCATGAGGATTATAGGCTAGTTTGGAATAAAACATGTCAAAAGTAAACAACTGTGTGATGGAAGTAAATGGCAAGGTTAATACCAATTGTTTCGCGAAGATCATGCTGGTTGTCAAAAGGATTAATTGCAACATAAAGCATAAACCTCTTTCACGGTCCGGTAAGACTGGAAAGCTTGCAGAGTTGGGTCTTTACTAATTTGCATAGGTGCAGTTTCATCAACAAGTCATAGACATGAAGAAATAAAATGATAACAGGTCCAACACTTGGCTTGGGCACCTACTTGGCTGGAACAAACTTGAGGGATTCTGAGTTTTAATCTCATTATCCAGATTCTTATTCTTTTTTCAAGAGGGAAGTGAGACACTAATGTTACTTTTGTGACCCTTTCACTTGAGAAATGCACCATATGATGTTTATGATGAAAGTGAATATGAGATACTGGTGAGCATGTTAATCTGATGCTGGCAGAGGGCATATGAATGAGGACTGCAGCAGTATTGGTGGCATGTAACTCTTTGAGACAGCCTAACTCAGGATCTCTGGTCAAAAGAGAATACAGTGGTGCAATACTTAGAGAATGAGAACGCTTGTATTGCAAGATAAGAAACAGAGTCTGCAACTTGTAAGAGTGAGTTCCTCCTCAAAGCTCAGTTACCTGCTAAAGACCCTACTGATTACATAACTGGATGATCTTGAATCGTATGTCAGCTCGATCATATTCCAAATCACGGCCATGTTGCTGAACCAAGCTCACACTCCCGATGTCGCTGACCACTTCCATGCACAGCAACTCCCATCTGTAATATGTGCAAGTTGTGGAGAGGTCATGTTTCTTCCTTTAGCAGCTTGTCCGCCCATCGCAGCCCCACCATCCACCATGGCATATGATGCAGACAGAGTACTTCCCCAGAGCAGTCCATCTCCATGAAAATGATCATGAACAGTGGACATAAACAGATCAAAACAGTACAAGAACAACATGAGATATTGCTCTTCCTTCTTCTCTTCTTCACTGGCGATATGTTTCTTGGAAATGAGAAGTAGGTGACGAATCACAGCCGCAAATGCAGGGAAGGCATCACATGGCACCGGGGCCACATCAAGACACTGCTCACTGTTGATGGAAGCCCTCGGCTCGCTTTGGAGACTCATGCTTGTCCCACGTTCGTCCTCATGAGGTCCTCCTCCATGTGGTGCTCCTATCTCAACCGTCACACATCAACAAGCATGGGGAAAAGAGACCATCTCTGTAGGCCTCCCACTGCCACACTCCAAAAGATGATTACGATAGAGCCTCCTGTGGCTACAGACCATTACAGTGTTGGATTGGAAATGATAGAGAGATCTACTTAGCCTAATGAGCAGCGCTAATCCATCCTCACGCCCAATCACTTCAGAAGAGGTACTGTTCATCGACAATGATGAATCATGCACCTGTAGTCCAACATCTTAATCAAATGCAGACATTGGTTCATCTGACTCCGATTCATCGACACTATTTGGGTTCTCGTGTTCCCTTGTCGTCCACGAGAACAAGCACGCGACAATGTGGAAGATCTTTGGGCGTCCACTGGTGTTAGCAGATGCAATTCTTACTTGGGCTGTTGCTGCGATGAGACTAACCACATTCGATGGTCCCTATCGAACACCTCTTGAATCATCACTACAACTTTCTTCCTTCTCAGTTCATACAGTGTGACCTCATTGTCTTTGCAATACTTGACATAATAACTTACGCCCAAGAAGACAACTCCACTTCGTTATGTGAAGAGAAAGGCAAAGCTACATTGAGTTGCAACAGGGATTAGGTTATGCAGTGACATTTCTCCAAACATTTTGGTCACAGCATCGAACTATCGCATGTGTTGTCCCAAACAAATTCCTTATCACGACCTGGTGATGTGGGCGACATGGCTGTGAGATGACTGACGCAAAGTGTAGCTGTACTAAATGAGAAAGAAACAAAACGACTTTGGGGCTTCCTCATCAAGCTTTATCGATGCTATTCTTCCCATGAAACCCATACGTAAAGAGGGATGCAATGAACAAGATCAGGAGAAAGAGTTCACACAAGACGTCTGTCTACCTATTCATTCTCCAACAGTACAAATCAAAGAAACATATAATGATCAAGTACTCTCTCTCTCTCTCTAAGTATAAAGGTTACAGAAAAACAATCAAGCTGCAGTTCTTGGTGTGACCAAGCTGGATAACGAAATCATTCTTGATCATTATCTTGTCACAAAGGTTGACTTATCATTGATGTCTTTACTTTATGCTTTCCACGGATGATGAGAGAAGAATGTGTCATGGAAGATATATCTGGAGGAGGGTTCATACCCTGATGGTTAGTGAGGCTCGAAGAAGGGAAAGCATAAAGCCAGCAAAAGCCAATATAGCAGAACACAGGAGAGGACCCTTTTCCTCCTCCTTTCCTCCTCAATGGTCCAAGTGGTCCGACCTCCCACGCCTTATCGCATCTACCCTTTGCCCCTCCAATCTTTCCATCACTAACCTTGGTCACATCCAACCCAACTTGTTGCGTGCCCTCTCTTCCACTTTAACAAAAGCTAAAAGATTCCATGGACAATCAAACCAACCACCTTCCAACCCTTCTCTCTCTCTCTCTCTCTCTCTCGCCTCTATATAGGTAATTAACTCGGTCCTCTGCCTTCTCATGGAGATACAATAAATTGCACCGTATAGAACTCCCCTGGCTACCATCTTCTTTAACTTGTAAACGTTGAGAGCGAGCTCTCCACCGGATGCCATCACTGACAGAGACACCAGGAGTGATGTCACTGCTCCGGCACGCCACCGACGGCCGCCGGTCCAAAACGGGCGGCGGAGGGGTCTTCAAAATGTTCAAGCTGCTCCCCATGTTGAGCTCTGGTTGCAAGATGGTGGCACTGTTGGGCAGGCCCAGCAAGACATTGCTGGCCGACAAGGCGATCGCGGTGACCTTCTTCGGGTACCGGCGGGGAAGGGTCAGCCTGGCCATCCAGGAGGATCCGAGGTCACCTCCCTTCTTCCTCATCGAGCTGCCCATGCTCACCAGCTCTCTCCACAAGGAGATGGCCTCCGGCTTGGTCAAGATCGCGCTGGAGAGCGAGACCCGGACGCACAAGAAGAAGCTGGTGGAGGAGTACGTGTGGGCCGTGTACTGCAACGGCCGGAAGTCGGGGTACTCGATAAGGCGGAAGCAGGTGTCCGACGAGGAGCGGCACGTAATGCAGCTGCTGAGGGGGGTGTCGATGGGCGCCGGCGTCCTGCCCTGCCTCTCCGAGAAGGACGCAGCCGACGGGGAGTTGACGTACATGAGGGCGCGGTTCGAGAGGGTGGTCGGATCCAAGGACTCGGAGTCGCTGTACATGATCAACCCTGATGGATCCGGCGGGGCTGAGCTGAGCATCTTCCTCGTGAGGTTGAAGTGAAGAGAGAGCTCGTCTCGGCTTTGTGTGCTTCTGTATATATTCCCTTCTCACTCCTAATCTTCCATCTTTTTGCTCGATTGGGTTGTCTCTGGGATAACAAATCAAACATAAACCTCGAATAACTTGTGATTTAAATGGTGGAATACCTCAGAGAATCACGTTTGAGTCCATTGCGACCTTCATAATTGGATGGAACTGCAAACCCCTCCATCCACCATTTCAATACCATGCCTACTACTTCTCTTGTGCAGTGATCAACACGAAACATTGGAGTTACTACTCCCTTTTTCTCCTTTATTCTCCTCTTCCATCTTGCACCCATTAATTGACTATATCTTGACTGACTTCAAAAACCAAAAAAAAAGAAATGCTATACATTAAGCATGTGAGAGAGAGAGAGATTTATCTCCAATTCTTGCAACCATCAAATAAACAGAACATATGTAGCTAAATGTTGACTTTAGAGAGAGTGGGATCATGTCAACCATTGGCTTATAAATTATCCAATATCTCCACCTTTTAGGATATATCATGATATTGTAATTGGCATCTACCAACTCAGGGCTACGATTACTGATTATATCACCCTTTTTTTTAATAAATAAAAATCTAATTTTGTCTATCAAAATCATTTTGTGTTGATAAAATCCACTTTTAGTGATGAAACATACCTTAATACACACATTCGTATGTGATTGATTGTGTGGTATTTATTGTTGGCATTAAAATATGTTCAAAACAAAAGCACAGATTTGTACGTCAACAACAAAGTTGATAAGATGGCTTGGAATGACTAATGATTGTAAATATTAAAAAGGTTTGAAAAGCCATTACCAGTCAAAAGGTTTATTATTTGTTATGAGAAAATCTTGACAAGAAACTTTATGGCAAATCTAACCATGTTTCATAGTACAAGACTATTCTTAAATTTCATTTCTTTTTTTCCATGGAATGAAATTATGTTGTCTTATTTTATTATTTAAAGATATATATATATATATATATATATATATATATATATATATATATATATATATATTGCAAAAAGTTCAAACAAGCCACTTGACATGCTAATCTTCTTGGATCCAAAATAATATAAGGTGGTTTTTACATATTTTTCACCATCATATTATCCCTTTAAAAATTTAGATTTTGTAAATATATATATCCCTTCAAGTATTTGAATATCTCATATATGTTACTCTCATTAACATCCATCTAACAAACTCAAGTTAATTAATTGAATTTAATAAAAAATTTACATATCTAAAATATCTTTTATTATGTTCATAAATTATTTAATCTCTTATATTTTCTAATAATTTTGAAAGGCATATCAATATCAACTTAAGACTCAAAATCATTTTATAAGTATTTATATGTATGTATGTATGTATGTATGTATATACGTATATAACTTAAATTTAGAATAGAAAACACAAAAATTATTGACTTTTTGAGATATACACATATACATATAGATTATGTAAATTTGCACAAAAAAATTCTATAGAATTCTGTTTGGCTTATTCAGTTTTTGCTGTTCATTTTTAGTTTTTTTTCCATTAAAATACTGCATAAAACATTATCTTTTGACTGTTCATATAACACACAAGCATGTCTTGTTGTGGACATCTTTACCTCTCTTCATCTCCATATCCACTCAACATTTCATGATAGGCATTTGGAGGCTTCACATCTGCTGCTACTATTCACAAAAGATATGATCACCTAACTTCACAAGAGCATTAAATTGCCACCATGCTGATCTAGAAGAAGGCCCTCTCCATCAATCAGCATCGAGCATGGCTTTCATACAGCTCATTCTATCCTCATCTGTACTTTGGGAGTGCATGAACATGGTTTCGGAGGCACAGTTGAGCTGCAAAAAGCTGGTGACCTAAAGGAGCTCCCATGAGAGCTTATGGTGGTGTCTGCTTGGGGCCACAGTTTTGACTCAGTGATAAAGGAAGAAGATAACCCATTACACATTCAATCATGGAGGTCTTGCAGTTGCATGCTCGTGTAATATATACGTTCACAGATAAATATACTTTGCATGGTTATTCTTAATGTTGTCTTGGTGAGTATTGATTGTACTTGGAAGATGGCTGAGTAAATGATACACAAATGACACTGTACATATTTGTATATTTCTGTGTATATTTTATGTATAGTATTTATTACATACATAAATGATACACACATTTTATATTATATCTACATCAATGATAACAGGTAGGGTGTCGAGAATTATTAAAAATAGCTACATACTTTCTAGATTTCATATGTTCATTCAAGTTTTAACCCAATTTTAATTTAAGATTAAATTAAAATATTAAATCGTCCCCTTTAGCCTCATCCATATGGTTCCATTAAATCCAATCAAAATAAATCTTGATAGGTAGCAAAATCCAATGGCAGGCGACACCGGAATGGGGTTTGTGACATCAAAATCCAATGGTAAGCGACATCCAAATGGTGTTCATTTTGCTTAGTTAAGTTGACAATGATGAGAGATCATGTGAGGCTTGCAACTCCTGTGTGCCTTAGACAAATCCAAATGCATGCTAGTTGTAATAAAAAAGCAAAATAATCTAATTGTGATATAGAGAAGAAGGATACATTCAACCTTTATATGACATGGGATATTTCATATATATTTCAAGTAATATTGCAGTATGAGAAGGTCTAATTAGATTGCATCTATATTTTTTAGTTGGTGTTTTATTTGCTGTTAATGGACTTGCAGCCCAATTAGAAGCCAAAAAAGCATCTTCTGTGTAGGAGAGATTTCCAGTGACTCGTAAAATAGGATTCATAGGAAGGTTAGCTGCGGTCGTCAGAGTCCCATGAATACTGACCAATGAGAAGGCTTCCTTCGGTGTACGATGGCTCGGCTGATACAGGTGAGCACACAGAAAAGACTACATATAAAAGACTGGAGCTGCCATGGAGAGACCGACTCGACCGTGAAATCTTGCAGGGGTGACTGTAACTCGGGCCCGTGACAGACTACGCCAAGCCCAGATAAGTTTCAGGGAAATGGTCCTACTCGATTGCAGAACATAGTCATCAAGTGTTCTCGGAACTAAACATTTGATGCATCAGAACAGTGTCGGGATGATCAAAGGCAAAGTTCTCTAGTTTCTCTGCTATTTGTGTTGCAGGAGATACGAGGGTTGTAGCTTCATTCATGGCCACAGCATCTCAAGGCACTGTGGAAGCCAACTTTGTATCCACAGAGACATGTAGGGGAATCATTCCTTAAACCTCCAAATCATTGGCCATATAGCAATAATATGTATCATCCTTCAAGTCCCAAGGTGGTGGCAGACAGTAGTAGCAGAAAGAACAATGTTCACTGGTTCACATACCACACATGCTGGTTCATAAGCATCTAAACTATTACATACTGCAATCCTCTTACTACAACTGGACCAGCTTCATACATAATATACCTGCATTACTTTACAATTAAGATTCCACAGCTGGTGATGGCTACAAGTTTTCTCCTCAGCTGCATAGCCTCCTCTTCCAACACTAGCTGTTCATGGTTTCATCTAGCAGTAAGGTAGCCTGTGCCAGAAGAAGCAACGGGCTTGTCACAAGAGAAGTACCATGAAAAATTTTGTGCAGGTTGATCTCTTCATGATTGGCAGAAGAGATGTGATGGCATACGTTGACTTCATCAACATATGATCTCTTCGTGAAGAGATGTAACATGGTTTCATCTAATGTTTGATTGCAGGATAGCATATGTTGACTTCATTAACATACCCGAGTTTGAGAGATGTGACAGAACTGTCATCACATTCCTGAGGCCCTCCTGGGTGTAGAGCATTGGTGACGGATTCAGAGGATTGTCCATCTTCGTTAACAACATTCTCTTTCTCAGCCATGATGTGCTTCCCCAGGTTGGGCATCTCCATCGCCTGCATCCCTTAAAATCTTCACTCATTCAGTGTGGTTGAGAGAGGAAAAAGAACCTGCAAGCTTGGTGGTCATGGACTTACACGTTGTCTTAGCCTCACATTTTCTTCAGCCAGCTGCAATGCCTGTGCACCAAAGAAATGGCCAAAAGTCATCAAGAGAAGTAGATCACGAGACTTAATATTGATGCATCTCTTTTACCTTTTGTTGAAGAGTACTAATCTGTTGCATGATCTGTGTACCCTGAGAAGGATCAACATCAAGCACGGTTGGGTTTTAGATGTTCTTACATGCCAAAACGATAGAAATGGATCAATCATCATCATCACAAGGTTTACCTTTCTGTCGACCACACGATCTAATCCTGTTTCAAGGGTTTTCTCCAGCTGCTGAAGCTCCTCCAGTGTCAGACTTTCAAGTGCCTCCCCTCTCATCTGCCTATATGGGCGTAGCACATTTAAGGATAGAACATGATTGAGCATTTGACATCTCATACATCAGGTGTATCGGCAGACCTTAGTTGGAGGCTTGCTTCTGCAACTTGTTTCTTTAGACTTACATGCTTGTTGTCCAACTGAAGAAGGGCAGGAAACATACTCATGTTAATTGGAAGTACCACAAGTAAATCAATGTAGTAAACAATAATAATACTTGTGTGAAGTCTTACGGCAGCAACAGTAGTGTCCAACTCCAGTTGGATTATATATATAACATGGACATCGAGGACAATGCAATAGAACAGATTGGAATAAGTGCCAAATGCATATATTATTGGCTAGAGACTCGATTAAGATACTAATATATGACATGGAAATAAGTGGAGTGTCCCATTTCATCCAGAAACAGCTGAAGTTTCAAGCACTATTTCCAACTCATTGGCAGTGTAGGGTTCTTCATGAAAAATATATGAAGAGCATTAAGCAAGGATCAGAAAAGCCTTGCTTTTATTGTCTCCAGTTCTCAATAATTTAGGGGCTAAGCCCAATGCAATGTTCTTCTCAAGCAGAGACCATGGTCTTCTAAACCCAGCAACTAACATTAGGTCCTAGTGCAAGAGCTACTAACATAGGTAAAAGAAGTAGAAGATTCATCCAAGAGGAGTCTGAAGGGAGTAGTTCAAAAAGTTCTTTGGCATTTAGTATTATTCAATTCATTTATTTGCCAACAACAGCATTACTAGGTACAAATTTCATAGAAATAAATTTTAGGCAGTTGATCACTCTTCTGCTGTACCAAAGTAAATAAAAAATAAAAAATTGTATTCGACTGTCTGGTTTCTTTCATCAGTTTAATCTGCTTCTAGAAAGAACCACTGTGATTCTTAAGAAATTACTATGTTATTCGGTCAAATACTTATTTTTAGAAGGCAATCAATACTGGTTAACTACTGTGATTTTTAAGAAGTCACTACTTCTTGCAATTTGGTATTTTTTATTGAGACAATGATGATTAAATTTTCATAATTGTAGAACAACCTATGCCAAAAAAAGATTGGTGAATGGCAAAAGGCAGCAATCTGACTTGTCTTTGTTAGTCATTGTTTAAATGATAAAACTGGATAATGAAAGAATAAATTCGAAAGATTCAGTTGACTGCCTAAATTCCTGTGACCATTTAGCTCTACCAAAGACAACCCTATATGGTGTATCTTTTCCGAATAAGACATAGATGTTGCTTCTTTTACAGACCTTTTTTCTTTCATGTTACAACATTTCAGAAACTCCCAACTGTATCTTGCATCACCGCATGCACCTGAGTCCTTGTGATTCCACGTGTAAACTACATTATAATCATGCATGTAGAACTCCCTTGGTAACACTCTAAAAAAACCCTCACTTCACCTTTTATACATCTTATGATTCTTCCTCTGCTGGAAAAAAAAGAACAATCTCCTACTCATTTCACTTATGAACTACCATTGCTTTCCAACTTTAAGGCAGTCTTGCCTGAACATAAATGTTTAATGGATGCTTGTCATTTGTTTAATGATGTATAACTGAAACAACTTTCAAGAACATTGCTTTTTTATTTCTTCTTAGGAGTTTGATATAAGCTCTAATGAAAAGGAATCAAACTAGATACTTACATTTAAGTCGAGGGAGAGCTGATCTTGTTTCTCTAGATTCTTGGAGTGTGTGCTATGCTTGTCAAGGATCTTCTTCATGCTTCAAAACAAAGAAGAAATAGTATTTGTTGGATCAAAATGTGTTAATTCTTGAAAATTTAGATCTTGTTCATGGGGATATAACTTCTTTATATAACAGGCAGTTGACAATAATTCTTTGACAACATGCAATGTGATAAATTCGATTGATCGACTGTCATAAATATGTTCAGAGAATTTTCTCTTATAAAATGTCTTCCGAACGATAAACCTTTCTGCAATGAAGGAAGTCAATATGCAGGTCAGAAGTTGTGGTCATTTATTGTTCAGTAATCTTGTTGTTTCGTAAAATCCGTTCTCTAAGAAATAACTGATATTAGAATATCTGATAAACAAAAAAGCATCAAGTCACATTTTCATTGTAAGATAGAGTATGTTGATTATGCCTTGGCAACCATCTGGAATACATTAGTAGCATTCTAGGTTAATGTTAACAATTTGTTCAACCGACTTACATCCTTGCGCTTTGTTAGCCTTTGAATTTGGAACAATCTAATTTTTTATAAATTGGTTTCAAAACATGTACATTGGAGTGCCAGTGCAGGCCATTGGTGTAACATTAGGCTATATATTGATATAGTATGTGAGCTTTGTTACTTGAAGTGCACACTGTGAACGCAAGAGGGAAAAACAAAATCTCAAAACAAGGCATTTGGTGGTATAAAGAAGAGGACAGACCACAACATTTGGTTCAGCGTAATCAAGAATCTACAATAGATTCTTCAAAGAGTAAGGAATGAGATTAGAAAGGCAAAGAAAAGGCCAAATAAAACAGCAGATAACAGTGAGCAATTCTTGATGATAGCTATTCCAGCTGTAGTGTCAATTTCATTGCTTAAAATCCAGGTCAAGGTGCAAAAGAAGATAGGATTCTCGAGCATTTGTAGCTGTATCACGGCTTGCCATGTTTATCATTGTACAAGGAGGATTTTGATCATAAGACCATACAATTAGAGCTAGATGTATTTTTGTTTACGGATGAGATGCTAGTAACCATGTCAAACTATAACTTAAGGATGATGATGGTGACTAAATTATTCCATTTGGAATATGCAAGCTATAGCCTAGTTTTCAAAATCTTCCAAATCATTCTATCAATTCATTGTGCAGTAGAGTTTAGAGTTACCAAGCAAAGAACACCTTGACATCATTTTTTCTTTTTCTTTGAATGGTATGCATGAGGCCTAAGTCATACCTGTAATATACCAAACATATACACAACATTGGATGGAATGGCATGAAAGTTTGAAAGACCATGTGGATTTCTTTATGTTTGTACGCCAGCCTAAAGGTCTTAACACAGCTAATTCCAGGTTACCAGCTATTACAGTGTGTTCTTAATTCTTCCTTGTTCTACATAGTGTTCTATGTAGAACACTATGTAGATATAGTTTGTGGGTGATATTAGGGCTGAAGCATGCAAGTGGATATAGTTCGCTTTGAATGCTTGCTAGTTTGATGCCAAACAAGAAATTAAGATATCGGCAGGAGCGTTGGATGCATTGTAGAGAAGTATGTAAATGGTAGGATTGAAGAAGAATAAGTTCTTTAGGTTTGGACGTACATATGGATGAGAACGAAGAAATCTCTCTTGTCGCTATCGAACCTAATGATGAATTTAGCTGTGCACAAAGGTATATATGTTCTAAATGGATTCAAGTAACTTTCACAAACTAATAGTTAAACACTTAGTTCCGAAGAGCATAGACAAATCATAGTAGACGAATTGTAGATTACATTGTTGAGATTTTAATTACATGAATATTAGTCAAACTAGTCAAAACTATCGTTTATTATTAGTCAATACCTATATACGAGTCCTATTTTCTTTCCAACTCTTAGAAATATGAGACTATGTTTACTCCTATTTCAATCTTTATGTCACTCATGAATCTTTTCCGAGATCACTGATACTACTCATTGGCTCCTCTTTGGAGGACTTTGACAAACGTGCTAACTTCGATGAGAGTTGGGCTACCGTAAAATAAATTACAGTCAACGGGAGTTGTGATTCCTAAACACTAAATATATCACAACCTACCTTCAACAGCATATGATTAACTAGCATCAAATATGTAGCATTTGGATTCTATCATCATCGGAAACATAAACAAGCAAGGACTAGAAACCAGTAAATTGCTAGCTTCATCAAACTAGTGATGGAAAGCAATATATCATACCATATTTTGCTTCAGAAAAAAGAAAAGAAAAACACTCCATACTCAGAAATGCATGGAATTCAACAAGCAAGATAAACCAAAACCATGTATGTTTCAGACACGGTGAAATCCAGATGACGTTCATTAACCAAGCCTTCAAATCAAAACATGCATCCACGTCGGGTAAATAGAAAACATATATAAAGAGAGAACTGTTGGTGACTCCCATTCCGATATTTATAGTGTAGCTCAGGTTGTTTATCGGATTGTTTCAGGTTCTTATGGTTGATGGTGCAACAGTAGAACTCTGTTCTCATGGCCACTACTACTTCCGATCAAGTCCATGGTAGCTATTGGAAACCAAAGCCTCTGATCATGATATAAATCCAACAAAATCCACCAATAATCTTTCGATTCCAAGTACACAAGCGCCTTCTTTTCAAGAAGATCTTGCAAAAAACCAAAGAAGATTTCAACTCACGCTACGAGTCAGCAATATAAATGACCTAAACACATCCGGAGAAACTTAGTCGTCATGCTATGTTTCCTGTAAGTGTTTTCCTTGGACGAAGAAAGTAGATCTCGTGTGGATGAGGTCAGGTCAGGATTACCTGGAGCTGCAGAACTCGAAGAGTTTACCGGTGGAGGAGAAGACGATGAGCGCGACGTCGGCATCGCAGAGGACCGACAGCTCGGCTGCCTTCTTGAACAGGCCCCTCCGCCGCTTGGAGAAGGTGACTTGCCTCGCCGCCGTGTTGTCTATCTTCTTTATCTGGATCTTCTCCCTCACCATCGTCTCTCCTCCCGCAGTCTTCAAGATCTGAGCACAAAGAGGGTACCAAAGCTCCGGATGACACAACTAGTGGCAACGAGATGCACGTAGACATGTAGATGGGGCGGTTTAAGTAAAAAGAAGCAGGTAAAAGAGGTCCTAGTTTCCAAATCAAGCATTACCAATCAGGAGCGTAGATGTTCTGGGGGGAAGGAAGATAAGATGAATAGATTAATGGAGATGTGGAAGTGGAGGAGGGCTATTGGGAACCTACGCAATATGAAACGATGGAAGGCAATATGATCCAAGGGCAGCCGGAGCTCAAGGAGACCCGGGATTGCTCTTCATCTGTCTGCCAACAATACTGGAGAGAGGAGGGATGGCTGCTAGTTCATGGCTGGGTGCCGGAAGAAGGGGACCCCCTTTTATGGTAAAACAGTACTCTCCCCTACCGCCCCTCACCTCTCTCTCTCTCTCTCTCCAAGTCTCACCCAATGCAGCATCTGCTACAGATGTCAGATTTCGTGCGGTCAGCCGTACGATGGAGAGTAAAAATCTTGACGAGACGGGTCCCCAGTGTTAGAGTCCCCAACACACACTAGACTCGGGATGAGTGGGGTCCGCTGACCACCCAGAGTGGGTAGCGTTTGTGTGGATTTAGTGCACCATGTTTGTATACACGTACGTACGAAGTATTTATACACTACATGGCAGACACCAAAGGCGAGGAGCGCGTGGGTGGGGAGCCTTTTTTGCCACGGTCGTACTACGAGGCGGGCCCACCGCGGCTGCGGCGTCGCAGAGCCCGAGCCAGGTACTCCGACGGCGCACGCACGACTCTTACGCGCCGCGTGCGGGGCCCCAGACTTGGCACATTCATCGCGCCTTGTCACTGTTTGTTTTGGTTGCCAAGAAATGTTTTGTCGTGCCATACTTTTTTCTGTTTCTGAAAACAAACATTTATTATTATTTTAAGTGCAAAAGGCCAATTAGCTGCATTCCAAAAAAATTTTAATATCATTGATTTTGGACCGGAAAAATTAGGGATTAATCGTCATCCTCTCTTATAAGGTGTTATAGTTTAATAGAAAAAAGGTTGTAATAATGAAATTTTTTTAAGCCTCAAATTCTGTATTAATAAAAATTATTCCTAGTGTCTCTTTTGCATGCCATCTTACAACAACCCAAGATCACATTCTTACGACAAGTGGATAAAGTGTCTTTGCCATTAGTTTATCTCTGCAGGAGATGAAACGTTCTTTGTCTTTGCAGAAAACTAAGACAAACCTCTCATGATGTCTGGATAAGCTCTTAGTGCAGCGCCAGTTTTCCATGGTATGTAACATCGTACAAGCTCCACAGTGACATGTTTGGAATGCATTGTAGCTCAACAGTGACCGTCAACTCTCGCTGACATCAGCTTTGAGGATATCACTTCTACACAAGTGTTTGGTCAGCTGCCTCGAGCAATTTACTTTGACTCGTACCAATAATTCTACGTCAAATTAATTTGTATTAATTCTAGATGTAATTTTTCATGTTTTTCTCATTTATGCTGCATATCTAAACGAAATTAAATATAAAACAAATGTAAAAGGAAAGATAGAAACACGGTGTGACAGAAGGACGGTGGGGTCCTGAGCTCAGTGACCCACACCATGCCCTCTTACAGTAAGGATGGGACGCACAACAGGGATGATGTGGTCTCGGGTTCAACGGACCCACGCCATACCCTCTTGCGGGTAAGGATGGGACCCAACACGAGGACGCTGGGTCTCCCAGTTGAAAAGACTGAAATGAACCTCCGTTGAAAGTGTTTCCGTTGGAGTTCTAGCGATGAACACTGACGGCCGTCGCGGATGCCGGGAGGGGGCGGCGCGGTGGCTGGAGCATCGTTATGTGGATCCCGTGCCTCATCCGTAGCGGAAACCAGGCCATCGTCTTCGCCGACTTCATCTTCGCCTCTCCCAGTTGAAAAGACTGAAATGACCCTCCGTTGAAAGTGTTTCCGTTGGAGTTCAAGCGATGAACACTGACGGCCGTCGCGGTTGCCGGGAGGGGGGCGGCGCGGTGGCTGGAGCATCGCTATGTGGATCCCGTGCCTCATCCGTAGCGGAAACCAGGCCATCGTCTTCGCCGACATCATCTTCGCCTCTTGGCGTCGCGCCAACAACCACGTCGACTGGTACGCTGTACTCAAACTCGATCTCTCTTCCTCCGCCGGCCGCCACCCACGTTGAGGAAGAATGTCATGCTGTCAAAAACCAAGTCGACGGGTTGTTAGGAAGCCAAGGCAAGTCGATTGGTGATCAATAACAATTCCGGGGCTGGAAGCTGTAAGTAGGTAAAGAGGTAGTTTCAAATGTCGAACTAGACTGGTAATGAGATATTGGAAATGAGTCCTTTGATGTGGATCAAATTTACTCTCGTCAAAGTGTTAAAAGATACAGATGTGAAAGAAAGAGAGTAATCTGCAATCATTTCTCAAATAGTAATAATAGGATGTTATTAACCAATACCAAACGAAATAAAAGAAGAAAAATTAAAAATTAAAAGAAAAAAATTATATTGAACTACAAATAATATTTATAAGATCTTAAATACTCTTTAACTTAGAGCTCTAAATAAATTTATACACATAAATGTCATTTATTTATAGGTATATAATAATAATTTAAATCAAGATATTATTATCTTTAAAATTTTATCTAATTTATTTATTTAAAAGATAAAAGATAAAAATTTTAGAATCCTCCGAAAGGTAATACTTTAAATCTTAATGCTATGATAGATTTTTTAGAATTTTTTGCATGGGTTAGCATCATAGATGTTTGATCCTGAACTCATCGATGGATAAAACTCTAATCATTAAAATTTATCATTGTCTCGTTTACTTCTGTTTTAGTTGATAATGTTATATTAGATGGTTCTATCTAATTAAATAAGATATATTATAAAAATAATTGGATTCTAATTACGATTATCGACTAATAAAAAAAAAGTTCAATCATGGTAGGATTCCTCATGAGATTGATGAAAGGGACTCTCTTAATTATTTATTCTATACCCTCTACAAATCAGCATCACTATAGCTTTTGGATCCGATGATTATACACTTGTAAATCAAATAAATGCTTTTTGAATGGCATCGAAAGGCACATATTGTAAATTTAGATATATTATTATTTAATTTTAAATTTTGGTATTAAAATTTTTCGTATAACAGAAGTATAAGGATGATCTTTATACTTGCAATTGATATCAGAGTCATATTTATGAAATCAAATACTTTAGATCTATTTGTTAACTCTTTTTGCTAGCGTATGATGTATAAACGATTCATCTATAGTGGCAATATGTTTTTTTCTATCCAATTTATCTTATCGCCTACTTGCGAGCGATGTGAGATTCCTCGTGCTTGATCGATGGACCACTGTTAATAGCTTGCTATCAACAATAGTATTATTGAGGGCAACGACCTTCGGTGGTTATCAACCTAATTGCATGCAATTGTTGCATACCCAATACAAGCACTATGGGGTGAGATAGCCCTACGGTAGTTGCGCAGCATTATTGTGTGCAACAGTTGTAGTAGCACCATTGCACGTGGTGGTTGCATCGTGTAGTGTCACTATGTACAATGACTACACAGCGTTGCTACATGCGGTAACTGTGCTTGCTAGCCACGGTCGATATTAACTGGATGCTAAAGGCCATGGTTTCCAATGGCTACGCAGCAAGATATGCAAGTATAGTTGCGCGCCGCGACGATCGTGGAGGGTACTAATCAGTGCATGTGCACAGCCACGCGATTGACGATGCACTGCAAAGGCATTCCACCTATGAGGAATGCGGCAACAAACCGGAACAACCGACAAGGTTGTCGATTGATCGTCTGAGGTTATCGGCCGACCGTGTGACAACAACCGCCCCACCACAGGCGATGGGCTGCACGTAATCTATGGATGATGGGCGGTGCATGCACGACAATTGTTGACTCACGCGTGTGGCCATGGTGGAATGCGCGGCGACGACAACGATTGTAAGGGTGGTTGGCATTATGGTTTCTTATAAAATTATATTTTTACCCTTGTAAATTTATTTAATTCTAATTTATATCCTTTTGATAATTTTATCCTTCATAAATCAAAAGTTTTCTTTATATATCCTAAGTAAAAACTATAGTTTTACTTTTTAGAAATTAAATTTTTTTAACTCATGGCTTCAATTATAGAATTGATTAATTTATTTTATTTTAATTAAATATTTTGATCTGACTTGATCATTATTGTATTTTAATTACTTAACTATATTTAGATTCGATCAATTAAGTTTTGATTGAATTAGGAGAGAAGTCAAATTTAAAATATTTTTTTTATTTTTATCTGCTTTAATCTTAATGAGTTAATCAAGCAAATGGTCTACGTAAATTTATAAGCCCAATTTGGGTAGCCTAATTTTGAGTCTACCTAATTAAATATGGTTGATTGGTATAAGGGTTTCATACGAAATTTTAAAAAAATATATAATAATTTTTATTTATAGTTTTCTCATATATCATATTGATACAATTTACATGTGATAATTAAAAAATCTAATTATTATTCTTAGATATTTGTTTGATTATTCACATAAAAGTATGATTTATGCTTTATCATAATTATAGTTATCATATGAGTTTTCATTTATACTGATTAATGTTAAAATATTATTATGATTATTATTATTGAATTATTTCGACATAAATTAGATTAAAAAACTAGTAAATATTATTTATAACTTGTATCCCTAAGTTTTATTTGATTAGTAGCTGTGAAAGTGGTCTAGAATAGTAAACTTATGAGATGTGAATTAAAATAAAAGTTTTATCATTTATCAAATATTTTATATTATTATATTAGTCTTGTAGTCACCAAAGTGGTCTAGACCAATAACTTATAAAATTATATTAAAAAATTAATTATAAATAATATTTAAAAAAAATAAAATTTATAATGACACATATAATTAGAAAATTTAGATAACCATAAAGGATAATTTATTTTGAATAATCATGTGATGAGATAGGATGATACTATTTTAGATATCATTATTATTTATTATTATATATCTAAAGGTAATAAAACTATTTTATGAGAATGGTATCAATCCTCCATAAATATTTTTATATGAATACTACATATATCAATATTTCATCCAAAGATAAAATAAAGACAATATCAATAGTTCAATACTTATTGAAAAACTCAAAGTAGTAATATTATTTTTTTTTATAGTGGTGCTTCCTTCATTATATTATGATAAATATTCTTATAATTTTTGGATTAAATTATTATAAATGACTTCAGCATATGTAATTTACACTAGGTGTGTTAGACCTTGATCAGTTGAAAAAACCACAGACTTAACTATCGAAAGTTCTATGAAATGAATAATTGAGATAACTGATCAAAAAATATCTAAAAGACTTAGTTTTATGATAATTACTAATAATATTCAGACTTCATTATAATTTATAATTAGTGTACTAAAATATTTTAAAAATTAATTTAAACTTAAGATAAGTCATTAACTGATACCTTAATAAAAAAACTAACTAAAATTCAGAAGGATAGTATTTGAGAAACTCAAGATTATATCCTTAATATGGTTGATAAAATTATAAGGTCAAGAACATTGACCATAAATATAGTTGAATTCTTTCTCATATAATTTATTTTTAATTCTATTTCTTTTTAGTTTCGCTCATTTAAAATTCATCACGATAAAATTAAGGATAAATAAAACTTAAATGAGTTTACTAGTATATGTGTTTGGAAAAAATTAAGATTAAAGTAGAAAAGACTGTAATATTTGAAGTGCTACTTAACAAGTAAGTAACAATAAAAAATAATTAAAATATAAATCACTTGAGTTTATAAATACTAAATATACTTATAAAAAAAAACTTCATAGTAAAGTGCTTCTATGGCAAGGAAGGTCATGTGAAGAAGGGCTATAGAGTTTGGTTCCAAAGAGAAAAATATAAATTTGATCTTTGTATATTTCAAATCAAATATTACAGAAGTTATTTTTTAATACTTGATAGATTGATTCTAATACTTCAACATATGTTATCAATAAAAGAGATTTAATTTATCATGGAAACCAAAAGAAAATGAAACGTTGTACTAATAATTTAATAACTATCTTTGTAGCTTCAGAATGTTTCAGTTTATGTTCCTACCTATTCTAGATATACCAAGAGAGATGTATGGTCTAATAAGGTTACTATGAAATATTTACTCATAGGTAGGGTAAGCTCTTCTATTTTGCATGGTTTCTCTTTGCTATATGGTTCATCGGGGATTTTCAAGAAATAGTGAATGGTCTTATCAATACATAAATGTATTACTCCTCAAGAATTTCATCATCATTATAAGAAATTATCTTTAAGTGAAACTGATAGTAATTGAAATTTATCACTTACGTTTAGAAATGATTCATTTGATGGATCTTGAGGATGTATATTATGTTCTTATAATTCTAGAAATTTAAGTTCATTATTTGAAATTATCAGGATATATATTTTTTATGGTTGTAAACTCAATAAAAGTTAAAATTTTGAATTCTATATAATAGTTTATACAAAATTAATGTGAATCTTAAATTTATAATGATCATCTAATCAAATATTGGAATAAAACTTGGTTTCATGAGCTCTTTAAGATTATATATACTTATACCTATGGGTCACTTCATGTTTCCTATTTCAGTGGAGAAAGATATTTTATCACCTTTAAAAATTATCTATTAAAATATGACTATCTAAGGTCTCAAGCTGTCGACACCTTTAAGTATACATAAATAAAGTCGAGAAATAATTAGATAGAAAAGTTAAAAATTATTAGATCTAACATGGGTGATAAATTTTATTAGATTTCTAAAAAAATTAGGATATTTATGCTCGATATGTTTTATCAAATGTGTCACGGTAGAATAAGATTACTGAAAGACGAAATTATACTATTATGGGAGCTTGATAAGTTATTCTTTTATACTAGAAATAATGTGAGGAGAAGCTTAAGGACATTTATGTATATCTTAAATAAGATTCCTAATAAGTCAATTATATCAACTTTTTTGAGTTATGGAATGGTAGAAAACTCAACTTGAGATATTTACATATTTATGATTATTTTGAGAGATAATGATTTTCGAATTCACATGAAAAGAAATTAGATTCAATGACTATTTATAGATATTTTATTAGTTATCTAGAAAAAATAAAAGGGTATAGATTTTATTACTCTAATTATAATACGATGATAGTTGAATATGATAATGTAAGATACCTAAAAAATAACAAATTAGTGGGAGCAAAAAATCTCAAAAAGATTAATTTTTGACATAGAGGAGATAAATGTTGATACTCCTTTATCATTTTATATTCAAGATATTATTGTTCCTCAAATCACTAAATGATTTGATAAAGGTGAACAATAAACTCCCACGTAATATTGATATCGTTGTTAATAAACTTATAAAATAATCACAATCTATAGTCTTAAAAATATCTCAAAGGTAAAGAAGACATCATTTCTAATTATTATGTGATTTATCTATAAGAATTAGATTATGATATAGAAATCAAAATGATCCCTCATTATTTTCACAAGTCATGAAAAATAATGATTCAAAAAAATAAAATAATACAATAAAAGAAGAGTTAAAATTAATGGGCTAAAATGGTATTTGAGAACTCGTTGAATTAACTAATAACTATAAAAGAGTCTATTACATAAACATGACTCAAAGGACAATATCAAATGATATAACAACTAGACTTATGATCAAAAATTTTACTCATAAAGAATGCATCAACCATAATAAGATAATTTATTTAATTTTTTAAATAAATTCGTTAAGAATCATCATGATATTAATGATTTATTATAATTTTGAGTTACATCATTTGAATGTGAAAATAAGTTTTCTAAATGAGGATCTAGATTTATATGGGATAACCTAAATAATTCATAAAAAAATAAAATAAATATAAAATTTGATATATAAATTTAAAATATCCATTTATGACCTTAAACAAGCCTTTAGATAATAGTATATAAAATTTCTTGATATCATTACTCTCTTTAGATTTAAGAAAAATAATGTTAATCAACATCTATATTTAAAGATCAGTAAAAGTAAGTTTATTATATTAGTCTTATATATGAATAATATTTTATTTGTTAGTCATGATCTTGGTTTATTGTATTGAACTAAGAAATTTCTCAACAAGAATTTTAAGATGATTGATATGAATGATATTTTATATTATTAATATTAAGATATTCAAGGATAAATATTAAGAATTGTTAGGACTATTAGAAAAGATATATTAACCAAGTTTTGGAAATGTTTAATATACAACTTTGTTCAGCAAATGATAAAAGTAAAATTTTAGTTAAAACAAATATTTTTAAAATTACTTAAAAAAATCAAATAAAAAAATTATTTTTATATATGCATAGTTGGAAGTTTATTATATGCTTAAGCCTATGCTACATTAGATATCAATTTTATAATTAAAATATTAGATAGATATTAAAATTACCTAGGAATGAAAAAACTAAAAAATATAAAAGAAAGTAATAAGATATTTGGAAGGGACGAATGATTATATGCTCACATATATATAATTAATTCAACTTGAAATGATGATATTTTTTAGGTGTTGAATCTGTAAATTATCTAGATAACAGAAAGTCCATTATATATATATATATATATATATCAAATCGAGAGATAATTTATAGAGAAAATTATAAAATAATTTATTATTATATTATTAATAAAAGAAGTTGATTTTATGATATGCTTTGAGACCACTAATCAAGTTTTATAATTGTAAAATTTTATCTCAAGACTTGATGTGGTTAGACTTAATTATTAAGTCGCTAAGGATACTTTATGATATATCATAATAGTTTTCTTTTCTAAGAATTGTAAGTATTATTGTAGCTCTATGCATTATAGTATAAAGTACTTGATAGTTAAAAACAAAGAGTTCAAAAATAATTAATGTCAATTAAGGACTTGAGTTCTACTATATTGATCGTTGATTCGTTCACTTAGGACTTACAATTTAAAGTGTTTGAAAGAATATGTTCTTGCAATTAGGTTTATAAGCAACCCATAAAAGATATGGTGATACATGAGTGGACATTATAATTTATATTCTTATTTACGTAACTAAAGTTATTTGTTTCTACTATCATATTCACATTTATATATGTACATATTATGGTTAAATATGCTAATAGGATTATTTTGATAAGATAAATTATATGGGTTATTTTAGACTATATTAGAAAGAGCCAATAGTGTTATAGTACATAGAAGGAAGTATGACATTGATGATATGCAATTACTATGACTCGTATTGATAGTCGAACTTAATGTGATATTATGTTTATTGGATTTATTGGTCTGTTTTATAAAATTTATATACACGTATAATTAGGTAAGACATATTATGAATATAATTGAATTGTTATCGGCAATAGAAAAGAAGTCCAATTATAGTAGGATACCTCAAGAGATAACCTTGATGAGAGGGACTCTCCTAATTACTTATATTAAATGATCTACTCTCGCCTATAGATAGACAAGACCTACTAAAGACTAAAAATACAATACATGGATATGTGGATACATAGAGGAGACGGAGATAAGAAGAGAGAAGAAGGCGAATCTAGTTCTCCTTACAAATTAGCATTGCTATATCTTTCGGATCTAATGACGGTGCACCGTAGAACAGATAAAAGCTTCATAAATGACATTGTAAGGTACACGTCGTAAGTTTGATCTATTGTTATATGATTTCAGAATTTTAACATTAAATTTTTTTATATAATAATGACATCATGGTGATTTTTATGCTCACAGATAAATCTAGCATCAAATCCAAAGTTTGGTTAGTAACCTGTGTTGTAGGAACAGATTAATACTTGTCTAAAATGTCACTGGACATCATTTAAATTTTAGATCTTTCTGCATATATGCATTTTGATATATTTTACTCTCTTTTTGCTTTCTTATTAGAGGCATCTGATTAAATATGCTGATTTAGCTCTGCTGCAGTGTATATCTTTGTCAGAATAAGCAAAATTGTTTTAACTATAAAGCATTCAGCTTGTCTGCCACTCATGATTATTGAACAATCTCCTTTTCTGGATGTTAATGTTAGCTATAAGCAATAATAAGATTGTTGTTTTGTCTTGTTACTTTACCTACACAAACATGCAGGGGATGAGATTGATCTGTTTTTCAGTTTGCTGCTACATTTATTTTTTTTCGACTTATTATATACTTGCTGGATCATGTTGCATCAGTTGCCATTAAAATTTTTGGTATTTCACCAGTTAGCAATATTAAATTGTGGGTGCTGTTTTAGGAGCTTGTCTTCTCTTTGTTCAACTGAATTTTAATTTATTTGTATATGTTTATTAGTGTAGTTGTCCAAAGACTAGATGAATGTACACCGAGGATGGAAATACTGATGCATCATAATCTATACACTGATGATCAATTGCTGATGTAGAATGGAGTGAGAAAGTCAAGTTTTATCATATTGATGGTTGACTTCAATGAGACATTGTTGAAGCTTCTTTCTATGCGAGCTTGCCTCCTAGTCAGGCTTTTTTGAGCTGTATCTTCTCTATGGAATGTGGGCTTTTCTAGACCACATCAATGAGTAAGTACTAGCAGCACAGTGAAGTGTTACTATTATTTTGCCAAGCCAAATAGAAAATGAGAGAAATATTTTCTTTTTAACAGCAGAATTAGGTGAATTGCTGTAAAAAAAACGAAAATGATCTCACATGAATGAGTGTCTCAGAATTCAGATTCAAAAAAATACAGCAGGAAAGACAGCAGTCTTCTATCTGAGAGAATGATATAAGGCCAGAAAATTGTTGGAACAGAAGATAGAAAGCTCACAGAAAGAATGTCAACTACTTTGTGAACACCCTAATGCATTTCATAAACTTTCTTTAAGTGAATCGAGGGTAGAAGTAAATATAATCGATGGATCTTATGGTCTTAATTAAGTTCTAAAGGAATGCATATAAGTATCCTTTGACTGATATCCACAGATCACTTATCTCTTGCATCGAGTTATTCGCCCCTAACATTTGATATAATGTCCTTAGCAAATATATCCTGGATAGAAGAAATTTTATTCACTTTCAATTCATCTTAGTGCTTACACTAACAGATAAAATATAAATTCAAAGGGACATCATCAGTAAAATCCTGTTCATCAATCAAATTTTCAGGTAACAGAGATGGAGGCCTTAAGGTTGATTTTTCTGTGTTTTAGTTATCATGTCTGTCTATTTGAGGTCCCATGTGTTTGGCTTCCTGCCAGTCCATATCTGAGAATCTTTAAATCATTATTTTGATAAAATCCCTATCTTATTAATCAGCTCAAGTGTTTCAAGGAATTAGCAGTTGTTCAAATATAAAACTTTAGTGTCAACGGTGACTGTGGAACCAAATATTTTATTAGCTCAATATTTTTTCATCATTAAATTCACTGATATCTTTAGGCATGAGGCAGATTCCTTTAGTGTCAACAGTGACTGTGGAACCAAATATTTTATTGTCAACAGTGACTGTGGAACCAAATATTTTATTGTCAACAGTGATTGTGGAACCAAATTTAGAGTGTCAACAGTGACTGTGGACTACTTTGTGAATACCCTAATTCATTTCATAAACTTTCTTTAAGTGAATCGAGAGTAGAAGTAAATATAGTCGATGGATCTTATGGTCTTAATTAAGTGCTAAAGGAATGCATATAAGTATTCTTTGACTGATATCCATAGATCGCTTATCTTTTGCGTCGAGTTATTCGCTCCTAACATTTGATATAATGTACTTAGCAAATATATCTTGGATCGAAGAAATTTTATTCACTTTCAATTCATCTTAGTGCTTACACTGACAGATAAAATATGAATTTACAGGGACATCATCAGTAAAATCCCGTTCATCAATTAAATTTTCTGGTTGATTCTCCTGTGTTTTAGTTATCATGTTTGTCTATTTGAGGTTCCATGTGTTTGGCTTCCTGCCAGTCCATATCAGAGAATCTTTAGATCATTATTTTGATAAAATCCCTATCTTATTAATCAGCTCAAGTGTTTAAAGGAATTGACAGTTGTTCAAATATAAAAATTTAGAGTGGAACCAAATATTTTATTGGCTCAATATTTTTCATCATTAAATTCACTAATATCTTTTGGCATGAGGCAGATTCCTCAGATGCAAGGCATTCAACTTTTCTTTTCTGCATTGGCATAATTAGTCATCTCATACTGCAATTGAACATTTTTCTCTTAGATGATGTTGAGGCAGCTCCTATGTCTAACCTGATATACTCTTGAACCTTAGGAATTCATTATATTTTCTTGTTATGGGTATTAGATCATCTTCATAAAAATAATCTCTTCCTCGAATTGCTCGATGGGGACTTATACATGAATACCGTATAAATTTCCTAGTCACCGATATAGGAATTAAATTTCTCTCTGTTTAAATAATAGCAAAAGATGATCTGCATTTTCTTCAGAAGGTTTAGATGATGACCCTTAAAGCTCAATGATTCCATGTACTGTTCCACAGAAAGACATATGTGTAAATTATTCTGTTGGATAGGTGCATTTAGTTAAAACTCTGGATCATTGTTGCATTAGATATTTATATTATTTTCTTCTACATCTTGCTTGCTCTGTAACCTCAGTAAAATCCTAAATTTTTTTCTCATGCAGGTTGTCTTGCTGAATATTTTTAGGCTCTCCAAAGCTGGAGTAGAGCCATGATTAGGAGGGCCACAAGAGGTATAGATTTGACTGTAAGGGTAAGAGGGTATGAGACAATGTTTTACAACATAACCATGAAGTTTACATCTGTCTTACTGGTAAAAGTTGGTTTCTCTTACAAAAAGATGCAGCAGAAACAGATATTACTTGATGTTTATTGTTGCCTAAGCAGCCAAAGATGAGTATTATGCTGATTTGTAGATGGAGACTATGATGTTAGTCTGGTCAAATATGGATTTGATTTCTCTTCCAATAGCATATATAATGTTTATTTTTGCAGTATAACATATACAAGTGATGCTTCAAGTTTTCCAAGAGTCAGGATGGATCCACTCTTTGAGAAGATAAAGTGGAAGCAAAAAGGTAAAGTTCTGAGTGATATAATTCCATTGGATCATCTTGCTTCTTTTTATCCCTAGAAAGGCTTTCCTTCATATAATATCAGTTTCTTTGATGCTTCAAACATTACAACTCTCTAGGTCTGATCTTCTTCTTTTTTTCTCTTAAAGGTGCTTTGCCACAAAACCAAAATGAACTTACCTTCTCTTGCTTCTCTGACCAATTCATAGCAAAGCAGAAAAGCTGCATTTATAGGGTTATCATCAGAGACCATGTTTTGACAGTTGCTGACATTTGATTGGCTGGCTCCTTGGTGATCCAAGCCAGGATTTTTCCATCCCCTCTTCTGTGCTGTACTGATGAGGAATTAAATTGTAATTAGGACAAGCATGAATGGAATGGAGTGAGTGAATGATGATTATTTTATTTCTTTCATCTTAACATCAGTCGAGCATCTGTAGAGATAGAGAACTTCCTTTTTATGGACATGTATGCATGACTCTTTTATCTTACTAGTTTCTGTCAGACCATCTGCAGCTCCATTAGCGCAGGGGGGGAGAAGACTCAGAGGACCAAAACGGATCAAGAAATGGACATGGATGCGACTGTGGCTCATCATTCTCATCGATTCGAGGAACAGCTTTGGTGTTGGTCCCCGGGATCAGAAGTTGTTGCTGCATGTAACCCCAGGAAGAGACAAAAAGTGGCATTCAAAGCCCTCTCTGGGTATGTCATGGACGAATGGTCACCTTGGACTCTACGTTTGGTCCAAGAGAATACTATATCGGCGTTCGACTTTGAATTCCTTCCGACTATTGGCACCATCAACTTTTCGGAGCACATCCAACCTCTACTCCATCCACTGCTCAAACCCTTTCAAAAGTAGCTGCGATCAAGTATGTTTTCTGGTGATCAGTCCTTCCTTTTGTCTTCACTAAATCTCCCTCTCCGTCATGCTATTGAACTGTTGGCTAAGATTCATGACGTAAAATATATATGTATGTATATTGGTGATGAACTCTTCTGTTACCTATTTTTTTGTGACCAAAGTTTTGATCTTTCATATCGTAAGGGAATAATCTTATTATGGGATCAAAATTGTATGCTAGAAATGTTTCAATATCAAGGAGGTGTTGTCATGTATGATGAGCGCAGGACAGTTCAAATATCTCATAGTTATATTTCACTTAAGTTTCCTTTTTTATGTGTTTAAAGTACTTCCTACCAAAAACATCCCACTTAAAATGTATAAACCAAATCATCCAATATATTATTAATCTCATGAAGCATTTGCCATACGGATTAGGGCATGCAATAATGTCAGTCCTCTTTAATTTAATTTAATGAGATCGAATGCTTTGACCATTTCCTTTTTTTCTTCTATCTTTTCGGGCTTAAATAATAATAATAATAATAATAATAATAATCCTTTATTTATCCGTTACACACAATCATCACCGTGCGTAGACTTTCGTAGGTGCATGAGGACTTTTGGGCCCCACCACTGCGCCTCGTCGGGATTGGTCAAAAGGCTAAAAGACATATACATGATATTATCATATATAATATATTATATAGTGAGACACACTGCAGCGGCCGATACGCAGAAAACTTATCCGACCGGGTATCCCTAACTTTAGCGGGGCCCGCAGGGCTGCTGCTCCCACCGCCTCCGGCAATCCGACACCAGCAAAGTAGTGTCCCCGCATCCCCGTCGTCTTCGCCGTCACGCGCCGTCACCTCTCTCTTCCTTTGCCTCCCCCCACCGCTACTTCTACGTGGCTGGCGAAGAAAAAGGAGTCAAGCAAGCCAACAGTGGACGCCGCAGCCTCTCTATTTAACGCCGTCCGAGTCACCACCACCTTCCCACTGGTCGTCAGAGCAACGAGGAGAAGATTCACCTGAATCTTTCCTTTGGTTTGCACCCCATCTCTCCCATCTTTAATGCCTTCTTCAAATGCCTTGCATGCCTGTTATTCCCTAATGATTTGGCCGCCACGCAGCAGCAGCAGCGGTGGAGAGTTGGTGCGTGGTGTCGGAATGCAGCCTGTTGCGACCGGTGAGATGGTGCATGAGACGAGGACGGCGGGGGAGACGCGAGCCGTGCGGAGCCACAGCGAGGCGGAGCGGCGGCGGAGGCAGCGGATCAACGGCCACCTCGCCACTCTCAGGAGCCTGCTCCCCGCGGCCACCAGGGTAAGTTGCATGTGTGCGTTCGTGCATGCTTCTACTTGCTTCATGGAGTCGCGGTTTGACTGCTGGTTATGGAATGCGTGGGTGCAGTTGGATAAGGCGGCGCTGCTCGGGGAGGTGGTGAGGCAGGTGCGGGAGCTGAGGGTGAGGGTGGAGGAGGTGGCGGTGATGGTGCCCGGGGAGGGGGACGAGGTCGGGGTGGAGGAGGAGGAGGAGGAGGGGGGAGGAGGAGGGGGAGGCAGGGGGAGGGTGGTCCGGGCGTGGGTGTGCTGCGCGGACCGGCCCGGTCTAATGGGGGAACTGAGCCGGGCGGTCCGCTCGGTCCCGGCGAGGGCGGTCCGGGCGGAGATGGTCACGGTAGGCGGGCGGACGCGGAGCCTCCTGGAGTTGGAGGTCAGCGAGGCGGCGGAGAGAGGGGAGGGCCGGTCAGCGCTGCAGGCGGCGCTCTGGGCGGTGCTGCTCACGAACAGGACCGCTCCGGCCGAGAACTACAGTAAGAGGGCTCGCACCTCGACCCGGTTTAGCAAGACATAGTTTCCATATATTACGAAAATGTCCTTCACGTCTCCCTCCTGCTTCCCGTAAACACAGTACAATCTGTCGCTTTATGTTCGCTTCTTCCTCTTTTTCTGTTATTGTCAATCCCAATGTTATTGTCACATTAAAACAGGACAACATCTGAGAACACTCTAAACACTTCACCAGTATCAAACACATGAATCATCTCAAACAGTAGTTATATAGATGAATCACCCAACGTAAATGTCATATAGTTGAAATGAGCTAAAAATACAGCAGCTGAAGAGAGAGAGAGAGAGAGAGAGAGAGAGAGAGAGAGAGAGAGAGAATTACCTCGAGGTACAACAAAGAGGAGGACATAGCAGCATACTCGTAAGCTCGATCCTGATGATCAGTATAGGATTTTTAGGACCACAAGGCACGGTTTTTTATTGCATACTTACTGCCACCCTCTAATCCTTCTCGATACACAAGAGTCCATTTCTCGAAGGTGCAATCGATGAAGTCATAGTAGCCTCCGTGAAGAGAGAGTGTCCCTTCACTCACTCTTTTCTCGATCCATGGATATGTTAGCAAGTTCAGCAGCGAGCCGTTAATCGATTCCTGCAATGAACAAAGAGTGCTTAGTCAAGCATTCATTTATGTAGCTTATTGCCCAAAAGATAATGTTGGTGAATGCTCTGAATTGGCTGCCATGTTCAATCGTAAAGGAACAAAGTTTTTCCGAGAGTGATAAGTCCATATGGACAGCAAGATACTTTCGAAAATTGCATAAATCAACTTTGCTTAACTTTCCAATCTTGGTGAAATCATACGAAAAGGAAGGTCCATGAAATATTGAAGATTTATTTATGGCAATGCTCGTCGGTCTTATTAGTAGAATAACAAGTTTTGGACTGCTTACACCAGTTATGCTCATATGGTGCCTCACATACTCATAGCTTGAAATAGAAATCCTATACGGCTTTAAACTACACATGCATGCTCAAGAAGCTGTATCTTTATGTAGTATTTACAAATAAAAACATTCATACATGATAGCTAGTGAGTACAAACAAGAAACTCTATGTTTTGGTGAAGAAAATTACTGGTCTGATCAAAATCTTAATTTCTTTCTAAATAGCAACAACATATTAAAGAACATTTGTGCAAACACTTCATACACAAGTGAACTGATATTTGTTTCCAAATTTAGGTTTTACCGGCATCTGTAAATCCAAGTTCCATGTCGAAGAGAATTCCAATGGAAAAGCATGCCCGTGCATACAGAAAAAAAAAGCCAGTAAAAGAAAAGAGAGGCCAACAGAATCACACTCTTTGCTCACATCAGAATGATGCTTTTTTTTCTGACAGTAAACTATATAGAGCTGAATGAACAAGGCAGTTCCAAGTGTAGATGATTGTGGATGAGGTAAAGAGAATTTCTAATATGTAGCTTTGACAAGAGATAACTATACTGATTGAAACCTATAATGATAACAACCAATAATAGTTTCACCTTGTGAAAAGTGGAGCATGATTACCTTTTCACAATGTCTACATTGCATTTCAAAGCTCAAATTTCCAGCAGCAGCTTTTGTGCTTAATCTTGCACTCTTTCCAATAGAAACCCAATCTTTGATAAAGCTTCTGGATATATACACATCAATTTAGAAGAGTAAATTGGATATGCATGATCACAAAACTCAGAAATGCAATGTCAAAGTCTGATGCATGATTACCTTGAATCAGCATTGTCTTTCATACTCATTAGGGCCTGAATGCCTCCACAACGACTATGGCCAACAATTAAGATGTTTTCAACCTACAAGAACCAATGTGTTTGGCTCAAAAAAGTAGAACTAGCAACCGCATCAAAGACATGCAGTTTATGGGTACCCTGCAACATCAAATTAGACATATCTGATTTATAAAATTTCCTTGCCTCAAGAGAGTTTACGGCAAACTCAAGTGCTGCACTAGTTTCTGAAGCCCCATGCTGCAAGAGGAATAGAATGGCCCTAAGAGATTGTGCAAAACAATGACAATTTTTTCCAGCTGGTGTGGACTACTAACTAGTGAGATGAAAAGCTATTTAAATTATATACCTGAAAAGGTGGAACTAGATTTGCCACATTCCTCACCGTAAATGATTCCCCAGGTTGAAATCCCAAGATGTTTGAAGGGCAGACCCTTGAGTCCGCACATGCAATTACCATGAACTGTTGATGAAACTATCAGTTGGTAAAATGTTGAATAATGTGAAAAAGGTATTGATTTGTGCTAAAAATGTTAAATAATGTTAAAAAAAGGTAATGATTAATAACTTATAAGCTGACAGAAGAGCCCCAGAATGGACATATTATTTTAACAAGTGTATGGGAAAATGTCTAACAGAATTTTGTGACATAAGAGTACTAAAAACGGCTAACATTTTAATATATGATCAAATGGGAAAAGAGAAATAAAAATAATGACAAAAAATAAATGGAAAGCAGAAGAAAAGAGAGTTCAATGTTCAAATAGAAGAGAAAAAAATTGTTAGAATTAAAATGCTGGTTGCCATATTACCTTGGGTGACTGCCGCTCGGCAAGATTTTGATAATCAACCAAGTTCTCCCTGTTTGTTGCATAACATTATTAATCGCACAAACCAACTTCTTAGCCTGAACAACTTAGACAATGCCAAATTCTACTTACACATAATTTTTCCTTTTGAATCTCTTGAATCTATATTCCAACTCTTGAAATGGATCTAAAACTTGACCCTCTTCTTCTCTAGTCAATCTGAAAGGCTCTTTTGAAGCTTTTCTTGCTGGAGTATGTTTTTCCCTGTAAATAAGATGCCTTTTATTCTCATATCCAGAGGATATGTTTCACATCAGCAAATCAAAACTATCAGGAAAGTACAGGTCTGTTTTGTTCAGTAAAAAAACAGAAAGGGAAAATGTCATTCTAATAGAACAATAAACATAATTTTGCTCACTGCTAAAAGAAATGAAGAATGCATTTCCCACATAGCTAACTAATTCCAGATGTTGTTGGTTAATATAAATGTGCAGTGTTGAAATTCAATGTGAAATAGTTTTCTGACTTGGGTTATGTGCAGCTGGTGGATATCAAGGCAGATAAATTTTCTTTACAAATCAAGCAAGTAGGTAGAGCTTCTGTTTGCAATCTACCTTCAAGTGGAATTGTAACAATCTTCAAGTTGGCAAGACACTCATCAAGGAGGTATTTTAACTAATATCTTTGTTTTTTTTATTCTTAATTTTGTAAGGATAGGATTACATATGATTTATCATGATCCCAGTGAATAAGGAATGTGACAAGGTTAATTGTACATTATGTCATACATGGAAAAACTAAAAAGACAACATGTCCATTTTGGTGGTTGCCAAAAATGAGATGTGAGAAGAACATTTTTCTGGTTTGGTGAGACTGGGTGTACAAGGAGTCTTGGTTGGACACTCGGGTTCTATTCTTGTCCTTGTTTCTCTCTTCATGAAGAATGGGGTGATCTAATCCATGGATATAGGCATGATGTTGCCTAATATCATAATTTTAGTTTGTCCACTAATGTGCACATTTGTTCATCTGTGTGTGTGTGTGTGACGGTCCTAGTTTGATTTCTGAATGGTATTATGCCAATTTCCCAACAAATATATAACGGCAAAATCTCCTTTTTTTTTCTTTACGAAGAAATCAAAACTCTCTCCTTTTTTATTTTTTATTTTTCAAGAATTCAAAAGTATCCTTTCTACCAATCAACATCTCAGAGAATGTTCTGAATCAAGGTCCATTCCAAATCCAATTACATTACGAAAAGAAAATAACAGATCATCACAAAATACATGTAAGAACCAGTGTTTCTTGACCACCATGTCTAAACAAGAATGAGGTCCAGTGAAAATTACATAATGTTTATCCCAAGGTACCAGCAAATCCAACCAGCTTCTTTCTACCAATCAACATCTCAGATAATTTTCTGAATCAAAGTGCTCATTCCAGATCCAATTACATTACAAAAAGGAACTAACAGATCATCACCACTATAAAATACGAATTCAAACAACAAGTAAATTAGCTTACTTACTCAACGGATCCCCGAATTCTCAGGCGCGCATTGCTCGTTCGAACCAAATTCAGAGACAAATTGCCAATCTGAAGAGAACCTCACAAACAATCAAAACCGGAAACAGAAATGAAAACAGGAAGAAAGAAAATAATGAAACAAAAGCCAGAAATTTCTCACCTTTGGTGGTTCCAAAGGCTTCCAGAAGAACTGGGAGGAAGCCTCCGCAGAGGAAGCGTCAAAGGCGGCGAAGCTGAGGGAAGAACGGAGAAGGGGAGCCATGGAAGGGGAAAACCGGCGCTAATAGACCTTCGCGTTTTGAGGATCTCAACACCTGAGCTCAGGGAAGAAGGGCGGAGAACAAAGAAAAGAGGAACCGATCGCGGCGGCAACGGAGGAAACAAGAGCCGCAAAAGACATACCGTTTTAAAAGGTCTCATTGTGTTACCCGACTATGTCCGCATATTCTTCCTATGCGATCCCATATCTGTCGTCCCTGTCGTGCTTTGTATTAATCCCATCCGTTGGAGAAATCCCAACCCAACTCGATGCATATATGGACGGCTGAGATACGCTGGACGAGTGCATCGGAGTGTGTAGAATGGCTCCCGCATAGAAACTCATATACGAGCAAGCCTAAGATAGCATGTCCGCTGTTCGGATCTCGGTTGGGCGTTGAGAGCTTTAGAACCCAAGAGCAGTTGACCAGCTGTCTTAGCCGAGACATAACACGGGCGATCCTTCCACTATTAGTTTGACACATTCGATCTCCAGTAAAAGGCCTCCGCATCGTGGTATAGTGGCAAGACGGGATTGCACGAGAAACCTGCGCGTGCGTCATCCCGCGCTTCGCCGGTGCCAAGATAGTGGGAGTTACCATCACAAAATAATTCGTCGTCAAGTTCGAGGCGGGCCGCAATGTTCGCGGTCGAGGCGTTGACTACCGGTTGCTGACTTTTGTTTGTTCCGTGCGGGCTCCTCGTCAGTCTTCTCCCTTGAACAAACAAACAGCCTGCTCTTAACCGTGATAAGAATGATCAAAGAATTCTAAGCTTTTAATAATAATGCCACATTTATATTCAAGATATGTCATGCACTCATTAGAACGATGAAACTTGCACGCGAGCGAACAATGCATCACTAATACAAAGACAATTTGGAGAATCAACATGCTCGCTTAAATATCTAGCAAAAAACCAGTGAAGATGCAAGCAAGAAAGACGCCAACTAGTGACCTCAGAACAGAGGGTTGCCAGAATAGAAATTTCAGATACTATAAATGAAGAAGAAGAGATGCAGATGGTTCGGCGCATCATCTTTTCAAGAACAAGATTTGATTATATATGACAGTCAAAATATACAATTATCACCTATCTAACCCCAAGTGAGACATTTCCACCAAAGACAATAAGCAGAAATAATTAATGAACCTGCCAAAGATGCAGATTGAATTCGAAGAGATGATGCCAAAATTTCTGAAATGAAATCAACTAGGTGATCATTTGAGTAAATGATTCCATTAGCTCTGTAAAACATTATCTCTGTATATAAGATTATTGAAATATCTGCTAGCGTTTGTAAAATTCAATCTTTCGGCTGCAAGCGGAATTAATTGCATCCTCCAAGCTCTCCATTTTGTCATACTCTACTCTGAAGGTAACCATGGTCACACCGTCTTTACCGGTATCATAATCTTCTTTAATGTCCTCAGCTTGAAAATGTTGCAGCTGTAATAGACCATTTGAACAGGAAAGAGAAGGCTTAAAATACAACCTAAGACAATCCATTAACACTGGAGGGCACTGTGATATGGGGCACAGCCACACGGTATTTTAACAGTTACATCAATGTGGCATGTTTCAGTAATTCCAGTTACTTGAAAATAATAAATGACTGAGGATGCAAACCTCAATCTTTCCAACTGAAAGTCAAAACTAGAAGATTCCAAATCATCAATCAGCATCATTGATTCTCAAGTACAGCATTTACAAAGAAGT
This sequence comes from Musa acuminata AAA Group, assembly GCF_036884655.1. Classification (NCBI taxonomy): domain Eukaryota; kingdom Viridiplantae; phylum Streptophyta; class Magnoliopsida; order Zingiberales; family Musaceae; genus Musa; species Musa acuminata. The sequence goes on along the minus strand of NC_088346.1, from coordinate 10,230,590 downwards.
CCTAGAAATCAAACATTTTGCTATTTCACAACCATTTGCATGTTTATTAAATCAATAAAAGCAAATGGTGCAAGAAACAACCGAAACTAAAATATTTTCTAGGCTATTTCAAGAATCCAAACCATTATTATTGGTCAAAATGATCATAGATGCACGCTGATATTCATTCTATATTAATGGTCATAATTTGTTAATTATGTCAAGACATTGTGTATGACCCTATGCTACTAAAACTGATGATTTTCATGTATGTTTGGCATTCAGTTTAGAAATCTTCAAATTGCATGAATATTAACTTTTTTTAATATTCTTGGTCATGTTCAACAGTGCTAATAGTTGACTTGGAAACCCATGTTTTAAAACTAATTGGAAGGTCTGAAGCTTCAATCCTCCCAAAGGGAAAATAATCCAAGTCCATGAACACTTCAGTTAAGGTCAGTCACAGCAGTATCTTACAAAAAATAAGGTTATTAACAGTTATGAAGGCAGAGCTCCATGTATTCCATGAACATAACTAAAATGCAGAATTTTTCTCCATCTATCATGAAATATGAACTGGTGACAAGAAACATAAGTTTCTAAGAGCAAACATTTGTATGCAGGACTGTATGCAAATATCTACAAGTTATCCGGTTCTAAATCCACGTTGCCTAGATAAGAGACAATCATTACGGCTACATCTTTCATTAATGAACCTAGTCCATAGGATGACCAACACCAGTATGGCTTGGTTATAATTTGTTAAGCAAGCTTAGTCTGAATCTGCAGGAAGTACAATGCCATGCTTACGAGGTAATAGAAATAACAAGTTGAGCAACCTCAATATTTACTCAGATTTAATTAACACATTAAGAGAGTACTACGATGAAGTGGGGTAATTACAGATTACCCCCCGTAGTTACTTAGGATTAACATCTCGGTCCCCATACTTTAAAAAGTAGCATTAGGAACCCTACACTTACGTAAGTGAAACATTTAACCACAATTCTCCTTACGTCGTGAATAGAAAGGGTAAAAAATAATTTTATAGAAACTTTTGCTTTCCTCCCCTGCAGACGATAGACCAATGGTGGTGTTCCAAAGGAGATCCGGGCACCGTAAACCTTGCGATCCCCTAACGCCGCCGATGATCTACCGTCTATGAAGTTACTTTTTTACCCTTTTTATTCCTGTCGATATTGATAACGTGAGGATAATTGGGGTTAAATGTTTTACTTTCGTAAGTGTAGAGATCCAAATGCTACTTTTAAAGTACAGAGAGCGGAATACTAATCCTAGGTAACTATAGGGGGTAATCTGTAATTACCCCCGATGAAGTAAATGGATAAATGCTTCTATTTCATGGACTTGTTAAGTAATTGCATCCCTTTGACTAATTAAACATAAAAAAGGTCAAATGACTCCCAAAAAATTTTCTCTGCTTATATAATTTTTTGGAGATATATTTTGCAGCAAATATATTCAAACATAGTTTCCTGATATAAATTGATTAATTTGCTGTGCGTGTTTTGAATGTTCTTCATGCCCATCATTTACTAAATTTTCGTGATAATTTTTTTGGGGGGAGAATGACAGATCATCAATCAACATTACTTGCATATGAGTTGGGACTTGATTATCAAAAGATGTTAGTCATACAGCGATTTTCAAAGGAAGCAATTCTCAACACAACCCAGCAACTTATCCCAAGTCAGCCAATTAGGTTGTCAGACTATGCTCACACAATTTCAGCAAAATGTATATTCATGTATCCCAAAATCTAATTGCCATATTCAAACTATGGCTAATTTTGTACCTAAAATGTTAGTTATAAAATATACTTATAGGCCATACAGATAAAGCAAAATACAAAGCCTTAATTAATTTGATTCCAATATTACCTTATGTGATCTTAATTCATATATCAAGCATCATCTTCAAATTCTGATTTCTTTTATTTTCACAGATTTACTTAGTGCAACAGGACCAAACAGGATGCTGTTATCCTCTTGGGTCTTCAATTCATATAACTGTGGTGGTTGCTACAGAATTACTTTGTTACAGAGTGGAATCTGATCATGTAGGTAGTTTTTAAACAAGACCATAAGGCATTTTGAGTTGGTGCATAAATCAATCAAATTAGCATAGTAAAACATATCCAGCTCAGTTTAACAGTCAAAGTGGGGAGTACCCATTTAGTTGTCACACTAACTTGCAGACAGGTAGCTCTAGGATGTGACAAACTCTTGGGGAGGGAGGGAGAAAACACATCACTAGTAACTACAAGCATGACCTTTTTCACGTATCTGACAGACAAGTAAACCCATTTTACCAATGCCTCCCTTAGTTTGGATACTTGCATACATAAAAAATAACCTGAAACAAAATTGCATACACGCAATCATGGAAAATGCAGTCACAAGACACTAATACCAGGTAAATAAGCTAATTAATCTCAATATGTTGCATTCTATTTGACAATCTGGATTGTTTTGCCTAATGATATCACTATAGCATGCTATTTTATTCCATAACAAGGGGAATCTAAATAGAAAATTCAAAAAATCAGGTAGATAAAAACCTGATGGTACACTGTCCCCAACAACTCAAATGGAACCTCAATACCTATCGGGGCCTGAAATTAAGACAGATAAATAAATTGGCATGGGTTATAATCAGAACAAAAGACTTTGTCCAGTCAAAAATAATCCAATTAAAGCAAAAGCAAAAAAAAAAGAGAGTTTAGGTAATAGAACATTACTTTTGGTTTCACGAGACATGTTGTACCACCTTTGAGACACTCTGAAGCAACTCCTCCATAAGCCCTGACCAATCCTCCAGTTCCTAGTTTTATACCTCCAAAATACCTAGAAATAAATGTTCAAGCTAATCATGCAAAGACATATTTTTTATGATCACGAGTAGATAATATAAGCATGGATAAAATGGAATGTGATCATGAGATGTTTTTACAAGAACATCAGAGTCATATGCTTGATAGAACTCATAGGATAGGAATTTCCACATCAGAATTCAAATAAGATAGGTAACTTAAATTTAACAACAAATCATACATGCAAGTACAAATGAATTTTCAGTAGTCTGCACTATCAGTCGATTCAGCCTGCTCATCATGTTGGATGCAAAAGTCAGTAGGAAACAAATTGACTCTTTACACAAAAGGAATACCTGATAACAACCACCATCACCATATCTAGTCCCGAAGAAACAATGGCAGAATACATTGGTTTTCCAGCTGTTCCAGATGGTTCGCCATCGTCATTGCTCCGATACTGGTCTCCAAGCTGCAGAACATGTCCAGTTACAAGCATAAGGAATTCATCATGAATAAAAGCTTCACTGGCAACAAAAGGGAGTGAACGACAGTCACCTTGTAGGCCCAGCAATTATGTGTGGCACGCGGATCTCGGACCTAAATTCACAATGATAACAAATGACCAATTAAAAAATGTGCATACAGCAATCAAAAACTTGTTGAATGTGGACAATAAAAATGGCAGCGCAGATATAAGCATAACAAAACAAAATCTAACAGTGAGAAGGATAACTCCTGGTCCTACTGAAACAACACCGTGGTCGATAAATATCAAAGCATTTTGGCCATTTGAAGCATTTAGGACGCGAAACAACAAGACTTGTACGTTTAATTAAATAATTTCTCCATTTACATTTAATATCAAACATTTCCCAGTAATCACAACTCTGCAAAGTACGATTGTTAAAAACAACAATATATATTTTTTCTAAACAAAACAACAATATATTACGATTAGACGATAGCACATAAAAAAATTGATTTTTTTTCTCGGCAGATCAAAAGAAAACTCAATGAATACGACTCGAACTGATCATTTTCCGTTGCAGGTAATTGACGGAAGAATAATCAAACCCTAATCGCTCCGCATGTGTCGGACTTCGATAAGTAGAATCGAACCTAGAAGAAGGGAGCGCAGAAGAGAGAACCTCGGAGAGGAAGGAATGGGCGGAGCGCTCGTCGGAGATGGGTGCGGCTACGGCGAGGAACTTGCTCTTCTTGATCTCGCGCTCGCAGCTCACGCGCTCCTTTAGAGTGGTGTACGGAGACGGCGCAGAAGACATCGCGCGGGCAGTAAGCCCTCCTCCTCCACCACCGCCGCCACTGCCGCAGCACGGCGTTGCAGCTTCCTGCGATCTCGACGCAGGTACGATAAATGAAGGGAAACGGAGGCGGAGCGGTGATATTCTCACCGCCATCGGAGGATCCGACTTTAGAAAGAAAGAATTTGGTGATGGGCGGAAGCGATAAATAACGGCCGTTACATTGATTTAATCTGTGGTGTGTAGTGGCGTTATAAATACTGTAATTATAATTTATAACGCCTTCTTCTATTCAATTTTGATAGAAAAGGAGCCCAAAAGGTTCTCTCTATTAATTTGTAGAAAATTTACTATAATCATCAATAAAAATTATCATTAAACGTTGAAATATGATTTTGCTCAAACCATTATCACTATAATTGATTGAAGGATCGGGCATGGGTTAATTGTTTGGACGAATTGTAGGTTTAATTATTTTTTAAAAAATATATATATAATATATGAATGATATTATAAAAATGACTATTTTATAATGTAGTGAGAGAGAATTATATGGACAGAGCAAAAACAATAAAAATGAGAGAATTAGTGAATCAAACTAGTCGAAGATTTGAACAATATTGGAACAAGCAATATGATTACATGAAACATGAATTATCCTGATGGAAGAAAGGTGATGTTTCCTAGTTGACGAAGCGGGGTTTTACACTCACCGTAGGGTCTAGAACCGAGAGCAGCCTGCAATAGTCCTCAGTAATTCAATTTCATCAGTGATGCTCCCCAAGATTATTGTCGTATCTTTGCTCCATTGAGCATTTCTTTTTTACTCAACTGTTGTGCGAAAAATAACTTAATCGTACAATTCATCCACATTGCACTCTCCAAGGAAAACTTTGATACTTCGAGGTGACCCGCAGTTGCCTTCGGCTATCAGTGCTCTATCATTTGCGGCCACGTGTGCAATGATCTTGTATATCATTTCAATCTGCTCAGATGGTAAGGAGAGAAGACAAAGAGTTCAGGTGTTTGTAGAAGAAAATAATGATGAAAAGCAATAAACTGCAATGTCTCTAGTACATACAAAACTTTCGATTTAATGTTCAAATGAAAAGGAACGGATCTTTCTGAACTATTTAGGATCCGTATCACCCAGGATTATGTGGAAAAACATTCTAATAGGTGGATACTTCAAGCACAACTGAAATCTTTAAAATCAAGGATCAAGATACCAACACATATTTATATATGGCTAACTACAACTTTGCTTTGTATCACAAACCAAGATCTTGCTCTAAATATATGAAGCTCCTCGCTTGTAAAATTACAGAACATATTGGTGACCAAGAAGCTTTGGAGGGTGTAAAAAATAAAATTCAAGATGAAATATGTCATGAGGAGGGATTGTACATTTCCTTAATGGTGGTGCCAGATTCTAGTTGATGTTTGTTACCCATTATTTAAAAAAAAAAGACTTTGTATTATTCCTGAAAGCTTTCGGTTTCATGGATTAGTATGTGTTGCATTTTCCTCTATGAATATGACCAGTATTATAAAGTAGCCAAGTAATTATTGAATGACGGACAATCAAGCACTGGTACCTGTTCTGGAGCATGGCATAGTTCTGCAATTTCGTCAAGTGTCAAAGGCTCAACAGGCTCTTTGCAGCTGACAGAGACAAGGTTGGTGTTAAAGGAAAGAACAACAGTAAAGCAATAATATTTGCAAGACACCAAAAAGAAATGATAGTAAGCAAACTTTGTTAGTTACTCTCTGTTCTGACAAAGTGAGAATTACGAATTTGGATAAGCCGATGTGCATCAAATTAACAAGGGAAACTATCAATTTCGAGAGTGAGCCTCAGTGGTCAGGTAGGATGCTTTACTGCAACCAACCGTCCAGACTCCAGACTTAAAAGTCATTGAAATAGCCTCCCTGCATATAAAGTCTAGTCTATGTACATTTTGACATCCACCAAATCCCAATAACTTTATTCAAATTTCAGCTAAGAGAAACACTATCAGTCAGAAGTCAAAGCTTCTGAGATAGCTGACATAGTGATGTTCCTTAAAAAAACAAAGACAGTGATATTCCTACGTACATTACAAAACAAAACTGGAAAACTGCATTCTAGCAAATTTTAAGTCCACGATCAAAATAGTGACCTGCTAATCATGACTACTCAAGATCCCTACTTGCAGTGTTTAAAATTTGCTATACTAGAAAAAACAGCCAAAATAGTATATTCATATTCTTTTTCAAGTTTCTAAGAGTTGCAATGGTCTTAGTCGAATCTGATAAAGACAATCACTTGCCATGTATGGATTTCAAAGATTTCCTGATAAAATGTTAGAGCAGATGTTAACACCCAACGAGAGGTCACACACCTTGCTTCATTTAAAATGGAAAGAACCCTCTTTTGTAGTGCTAATACGTCCCCTGCTGCTTTCTTTCCAGCTTCCACGCCTTTAAACATAAGAAAAATGAACAACTAATGCAACTTTTGAAGGAAAAAATAAAACATTTTAACTAATTTTAGGATATAATGTTGCACATACCAGGTTGATGGTATGCATTGATATTGATCAGACATGCATATATTCCAACAGCTCGCTCGTAAAGTGCAACTAGTGCTCCCACAGATCTAGGAGTTACTTCTTGCACAGTTACTGTAATGGACTCACGATCATTTGCATAGAGGGCTGAACGTGTACCCTGTGCAAGATGCTCATATTCAATAACTTTTTAACTATTTGATAAGTATATTTGAACAATATCATATGCTTTGTAGGAGATGTGTACAAGAATAAATTTTAAAGTTACAAGGGAGAAAATAAAACCATCCCACAAGTAATAAGCACATTCCCTGCCTGATGATACCATAAAAATGGTTTAGTAAAAAAACGGAGTTTTCTTTGCCTATAGGAAACTTGGTGTAGAATTTTGAAGAATCCAGAATAGTTTTTATCGGAAGGCTTGTAACCCGATAAGCACATGGAAATCAAATCATGTCAATTACTTCAACATATCCTGCTGAGGCAAAAAGCGTTTCCATACTTACCATCAAATGTTTATATTAAATGTAAAAATAAGCCAGTTAGACGAAAGTAGTGCATACTATGGTAACTGGTAAATACCAATTCCGGCAGAAGGGGTTAAAAGTTTTATTTTTTACTAAAAAAACTTTAACTGAAAAAGAAGTTAAAGTTGTACTTCCTACTGTCACACAAAGGGAGCAAAATAAGAAAAGAAAATGGAAAGACATCTGACAATTTCACAATAGAAATAACAGATAGAAGTGTCTTGAGAAAGATCAGTAAAATTATCATAATACCTTGAAGAGGGATTTTAGCATTGGTCTACTTTCTGGATTCAAATGTGGTTACCACTATTTGGCTTGTTACTTAAGAAAATATCAATTTCACTGGGCATAACTAACAGATTTAGCCATTGTGGGCAAGGAGATTAACAAAAAAATATTGCAATCTCCATCATGACATTGATGCATACAAAAAGCAGGATGTTTTTCATATTTCTTAGTTCTTACCTAATATTCATTCACAAAATGAATATACTATATAAGTATATAGCAGCAGAAATATTTTGTGCTATACCATGTCTTTCTACATACAAATCACATAAACTAACACTATTCCTGGATTATGTGAGGTGAATATAAATTAATGCAGCAAAGAAACTATAACACTTCTGGGAGATACATATGTCCCTTTAAAAATGCCAACAGGGTGGCAAATCCAACTTCCAAGTATATAACCAAGAATGTCTTTTGCCAAAAATGTTCATATTCCACATAGATGTGTTCTTGAATAAGGAGTACCAAATATGATTTATCTCTTAAATTTGATATTCACTTTACACTGTGATATTAATACAACAGACAACAGAAAGATATAAAATTTTGAATATTTTTTAAGACTCTGTCATATGCAGAGATTTATGGGCTTCAAGCAGATGACCAAAGATGTTATTTAGTGAACAAAAAGGACAATCTGAATTCCAAGCCCCAAATCTCGTGCCAATAGATGTCAACTGGTAGGTAGCACAGTCAAGATCTCAACCCAAATAATTGAATTATCCTCAATATTGAATGCCAAAAAAGGACTCCGATAATCAACTCCAAATAATTGCACATAACAGTAAAAAAAGACAAATATTTACTAATTACTATATCATATAAATAGTCAAATTATGTCAACCTAGTGGAAATTGACCACCGAATGTCATGAGAAACAATATAGATGTACCTGTAGCATTCCAAATAAATAATCACCACAGGTTACTCCTGGTTCAAGCTCCCAGTCATGACCAGGGGGTCTGTCTCGTAATACTTCAATAAAAGTAACAAAGAAATTATGGACACCTTCCCTCAGCTGCTGGATGTAGCTGTTGACAAGAAGATAAGAGTATATAACAGTCAAGCTCAAAATACCAATGAAAATATTAGACAAAGTGAAGTGATACCCACGCATGCTGATCAGTACTTCCTTTATTTCCATAAACAGTAATTCCTTGATTAACCTATGAAACAAAACTTTCTACAATTAAAGGTTTGTGAGAATCACAATATAATGGAAGCATGTATCTTATAACCATATAGCAAACAAAACATGTGTTCTAAAGATAGATGAAAGACTTCCAACATATCCTTATTTTTTTTCTTTGTTGGTGGGCAGGTGGGGGATAGAGATAGACAGAATTATGAAGAAATTAAAGTGACATCAGCAAAGGTCAGTGAAAAACCACTGCATATTTGCAAACTCAAACAATGAAATAGAAAATAGTTGCAGCAAAAGTAATGTTGGTTTGTCACAGGCAGTCCTTAATAATAGTCAGTGAAGATGGTGAGGGCAATACAGTTGCAATGTACAATATAGCACATATCATGATGATTTATAGACAGTAGCCTTTCAGGTGTTTAAATTAGAAGATATTTGCTGTATGACTTGATATCCTAGTCAACTGATGCTTTATGGAGAAACACCTGCTCAAAGTCCACAACCCAATTATAATTCAAATGTTACTAGCAGCAAGATAAGATAATAAGCATCATCATATCCACCTTTCCCTCTTGCAAGGAATGCTGTTAAATGACACACTGCATGTACCCAGTTTATGTGAAATTCAATTATCCATTTTTAAGTTGTTTACTTTTGTCTTTTGCTTTTTGTTGGTTCAACCACAAACTGATCAGGATGCTCATAATACAACTAAGGCCGAACATGTTGATATTTAAGTCAATCCAACAAGGGATTAGGTTTAGGACTCCAGGGAACTCTCAGATAAATGACAAGATGATCAAATGAGTCCAAGAGACTAAATGATACAGACTAGTTACAGTAGAACCCACTGTAAACTTTTCCTTTGTCTCTTGCCCTTTTTTCCACACTAGGAATGTCCTGCCACCAGATGACATTAAGGTAATCCTTTCCCTCTTTTTCTCACTCATATATATTGCCCATGAAATCAGACAGATGATTTAATTGAGTTGTAAACCAAGTAATTAAACTGGAAATTGAAAAGCAAGCCCAATCACCAGGGTTATTTTTAGATATAACTTAACTGGACCTTCTATCAAAATGCACAAAAAAAATCCATGTAGTTCCACCCATTCACCATTTGAACTCAAGACACAATTTAGATTTCAAGAGGAGAACACATTGGAACCATAGACCAAATCTTAGAAAATAAAGAAATCTTAAAAAAGCATACTGACAGACCCGATTCCCATCAAGGTCGAACTCCTTTCCAAGTGATTCCATGACCAGTTGCTGCAAATATCTACTAAAAAGTAACAAGCTATCCTTGTAAGGAAGAACAACCATATCCTGTATCAAGTAGATGACTGAATCAGAAGAGCTAACAATAAAGATGATATGTGATGAGACAAACAATGGTGGAAGAAAGGATTGCAAACCTTGGACCCAACTCCATCAGAAGCCCAGTACCAACATAGAGCAAGAAGGGCTGCAGGATTATTCCTCACCTGGATAAAAAATGACAGTTTGTAAAAAGAAAAGACAATGTAGCATAGGGTTGAATGACTATAACAATCTGACAAATATGCTGCCGAAATTTTCAGATAATGCAAAAAGATATGTACCACGGTTGTCCGATTTGCCTCATCCATCAATGATGCACCAACAAGCATTTCTTTAATGTCGATACCCTGGACAACAAGCAACCATAGTCAAACTTTCACACCGACAACCTGACATCTCAAGATAATAAGAGAAGAACATGCCTGGAGTGAAGCAGGGAGCAAACCCACAGCAGACATTTCCGATGTTCTACCACCAACCCAGTCAAACATAGGAAATCTTGCTAACCACCCCTCAATTCTGGCTGCATTATCTAAAAGTGAGTTCTGCTGTGTGATAGCAACACCCTGCAAAAATTGTCTGATCTAAGTTATTTGTTTACATTGAAACAAAAAAAGAGAGAACTGCCTACTGCCCGAATGCAACCGAAGCAAAAACAGAAAGCATAAATGCTACCATTCACAGAAAAATTTGGAGCTCAAATGGACTGTAAATGTAGGTTCCTATACTTCCAACAAGCTCAGAGAATCCTAGTTAACCATCAGTTTGGTATTTGTATCAGTCAAATTAAGTCATATAAATCATTTATCGATGTATTGTGGATAATACAACTTAAACTTCCAATTATACCAACATGACAGACATACTTTGTTTAATTCTCCAAAATTTGTTGTAGTATAAATCCACAACTTAATCTTACCCTTGACAAATACATCCATCACCCATCTACTGCTTCAAAGAAGATGCTTTGGTGAGAAAAGGCAACATAAAGATATCTTATCTCATGTAAATTTGCAAATAAAGAAAAGAAAAGAAAACAAAGAATAGGTTTATCATTCCTATTGCAAGTAAACAAAAGAATTTGCACTACTTCAACTTCAACTTTTTAACCTTTAACAATTTTAACTGAAGGGCCATAATCTGCAGGAATAAAAGCCATCTGAAATCATTCAGCCCTCATAATGCTCAAACCTTATCTCCGTATATCAAAATTCAACATATATCCAAGAAGTACAACATTTAGGGTTGGACTGGATATGGTTGCAATTTATATAGCAGCAGATATAGAGCCATGTACATTATGTTAGCTGCCAAGATAATGTCAACCACCCCACCACAATTCTTCTCTTAAAACTACCAAGTACTTAAATAATTTATAATTTTCCTTCTTGAGCCTTAACTAGATTGCCTACACTAAGACCATGTTAATACAAAAGTATGTGCAGGTGCTCTAAGATGCAACTGTCTATTATGGATCAGAGGAATCAACAAATCACCAATTATTTATATTTGAAGAGGACAAAAGTCTACTTTTTGTTTAAGTATATGGCCTCCTGCTCAGATAATTAACCTAAGTTAAGCATAATTAAGACACCAAAAGGAAACATAATCTAGCCTCCAAAAAGAACAATTCTCCCAAAGGAAACTTGAGAACGTTGCTCCATTACGTGGAACATAATTCAAAACAAAAAATATTACAATTGCTAGCTGTATATTGTCAAACATTTCACTGACTTACAATTGTTCAGAAAATTGTTCAAAATAGCTTCAACTGAGGAAAATATATCATCAACAAATGATATAACCTTGTTATAAGGAATTAAGCACACACTTCTTTCAATAAAATATGGAGAAAAATCAAGAATCATAACAAAAACCTGAGAGAAAAACCTGTTTTGAGAAATCCAGCCCAGCTTCTCGAAAGGCTTTCTGAACTTCCAGCAACCCATTTCGGGTTTCAGGGGTGCCTCCACTCTGGTACATAATAAAATAATGAATTATGCATAATGCTCACTCCAAGATATCATAACTCATGAAACTGAAGTCTAACACTACATGACTAACCTTTGATATAACAATTACAAGTGTTGATGCAAGCTCAGGACCAAGCTGTGCTATTTGATGATCAATTCCAGCTGGATCTGTATTGTCAATAAATCTTATCTGGCACATCATGAAAATTAGAAACAGAAAAATAATTACATGTAGGACAGGAAATTCAAAATGAGATTTTAATAAGCCAATACTTCATCCAATTGTGAAAATAATAAAATGGATAACATACAAGAAACTTAAAGTGACTACTTAGGAGTCCAAACCAACTAAAGATTGATAATTTAAAATATGAGAAGCCTTCAGCGATACCTAGATGCTCCTTAATAGATGGAATTATATGGTAATGAGTGAAACACCTTTCTTTTCCACAGAAAAGTTTTTAGATTCCTTATCCTCTATTCCTGTTAAACATGGAAAAGCCAATCGATTTGCATGTTTGTGAAGTAAACAGTGGAGCCAGCATTTCCTAAGAATCAAACAGTTGACCCTATATATGATCTACTTGTTGCCTATTACATGATTAGTGAAGAAAACCAGATGAAAAAGTATTTCCTAAATGTACATAGAAATTACTAATACAAACAGAACTTGTCACATCAATAGCTTCAAGTACTCTAGTCAATACCCTAGTTTTTATGTATAACATAATCTTTCACAACAACCATTTATAATAAATATTGATATCTACATTTCTGTTTTGCAATATCTTGAGACTAAAACAATACTGCTCTAGCTACACACAATTATGTTTGAAGCAAATTTTGAACGAGGCCAAAACATCGTAAGTGCTTATGGCATCCCCTCAATGAGTTCAGCCAATAACCCAGACATGTTTCTGTGTGTTGCAAAAAGCGATATAATGTGCTATAAATTTCCTAGGAATCCGAAAAGGAATGTGGTCTTAGTAAAAACTACAACTACATGAAGGAGAAAAGAATAGAAAACAGTATATTAAGTAACGAAAAAAGATAATGAATAAGCATGAAACTTCCTAGCAATGCTACAAAGGGACTATAATCAAAAATGTAAATTAAGCAACTACACGAAATGATATGGGAAATGGGAAATAGCAATGCACAAACAATGTAGTGTTAAAACTCGTAATTTGTTGAAGAAGAGAATCCAGATCCTTCACATCATAGCCAAATATATGAAACTCAAACAAAAGCTCTAGAAAGCACAATAAATAATCTAATTAATAGAAAAGAAGGTGAAATAGTTATCCATATAATTTGTACAGGATCTTTAACCAATCAAAGGGATGATGTCAAGTGAGTGGCAGTGATAGTTATGCAAACCAGATACTATAACATCGAAACCATTAACCAAATTAAGACACCTTATAGAAAGTAGGGTTGCATGCTAGGATATAGCAATGGGACATTAAACTGAAGAGTCCATAATATAACAGTAGATTTGGTCAAGGGCCAGAGACAAACCTTCAGAGGAGGATTATCAGGAGCTAATGCTTCGGCAACAAACTGAGGTCCCAGAGATGAACCTCCAATTCCAACAGAAAGAATCTGGGTAAAGCGACCAGCGGGAGATGATGGAGGTTTAATCTGTTTTCATTTAAAAATATCAATAGAATAATTTAGAGACACTTTATTCTAAAAGTGATGGTTTTTAAAATTTGCAATGTATCATGATGCAGTTTGCATGTCTCTCTATCAATGATAGATGAGAAAAATCAGTTAAAATCAATTAGACTCTAGTGAAAAAATAATCATACATAATCAAGACACAAGACTCCTTTTCTTTTTGTAGACCAACATTTTTGTGACCAACATGATGAACTAAAAAGGGAGCATTAAGATTCCATCACTTTGTCAGGTTTAAACTAATCTGATTCTCTTAGAACATGGTAGAAGTTGGATATCAATGATAGTGAAACAAATATGAAGAAATGTACAGCAACTGAACCTTTGGCCCTACATTTAGAACCAGTAATATTCAATAATTTGGCATTTCTTTTAATATATTTGGAATTTGGAAGCTATTACGTTGCTTGATTATTCTTGACTGGCAATTCATGGGCTGATCATGGATATACTAGGTAAATTATTTTTAAGAACTTAAACTCTTTCAGCAGACTTATTATTGACAGCTAACCGATTAGCTATTTAGATTGCCAGCTTAGTTCAGACAAATTATGTTTCAGTTGCTATAACCAAAACCTAAAAAAAATGTGTTGAAGGGACAAATGCATGGAAATTATGTTCTCAACGAAGTGAAACAGATTCTTGTTCTGCTTGATGCATAAGGAAATTATGTTTTATCTGCAAGATATATAACTAACCAATAAATCTACTTTATTTACAAAATATTTATGCATGGGCATTCGTTAAATATAGTAGTTTATCATATAAATTTGATAAAACATAATTAATTCTACAAAAATTAGGTGTTATAAATTCACCATTTGCCCTGCCAATGAAGTATCATAGATGCTGCCAAAGCATTGCATTGAAGAAGGAAATTAACTTTGTTTGGTTAAAATTTCAACCCCCGTGTGAAAGACAAACGACTACACAAATTGTACATAGAAATTATGCACATCCGGATCTTTAGCCAAGAGCTAAAGAAACAGCCATGACCAACAGCAAGTTGTACTGCCAATCCGAGGATGAAACAGAATCGCAATGTACCATAATTTTTAACAACATAAGAACTTAAGAAGGGGGGCCTTACCTTAGCACTGATGATATCGTCGGCAAACTTGCAGATGGCATCGAGCGTATTCTCGATTTGTAACCTCAAGAACGAGTTGGGAGCCAGCTTGGGATCCCTCAACCAGTAATGTCCGACCATTCGTCCCTCATCGGGGTTCGCGATCGCGCCCTTCTCGAGTTCCTGCATCGCGTGGAACGCCTTCTGGAGCCTCGGCTCCATCTCAGCGAGAAATTCGTCGGTAAAGGCTATCCGGCTGACATCGAGGAAGAGACCTAGCTCCTTGTGCTGGTACAGCCAGTCCACATATCGGCGCCACAGCTTGATGGGATCCTTCTCGATGCCCAGCGTCTTCTTCTCCGGCGGCAGGGAGGCGGAGGAAGTGGTCGAGGGGGACCGCGGAAGGTCGGCGATGGAACAGGGCGGACGGAGGTGCGGGAGGCGACCCGAGGGGAAGATCGGGATGGCGGCGGCATGCCGGGAACTAGGGATGGGTTTCGGGGGAAGGAGGGGGCGGCGATGGCGGAGGGCGGAGGAGGAGTAGGAGGAGCAAACGCCGGAGATGGACACCATGGAGCGAGAAGGGTGGAGATTAAAGGCGGAGACAACGAGATGAGGAGAGGGAGAAATGGGAAGCTCACATCGAACTGGGCCACACGAGACAAGGGCGAGGTGAGATACGAAACGGACTGGGTGTCGCTTTTATACCGGGAGGGAGACTGGGGTGAGGTGCGGCTCCCCTGGCCCATTCGAATTAGGGACCAGGGTTTTGTTGCACGAGCTCATAGTTGCCAACGCAACAGGTCGGCCTACTGACGTCATCTCGGAGCGAGCGGAACCTGTTGCCTGTTTCGGTGAACACAGGTGAGGCGAGCGGCACACGGTGATGGAGTAGGCTCTGTCTGCACGTGCTGAGGACGATCGAAAGGGCTCGCACAAGTGGGAGGTGGAGCCCGCTGGCCGCTGTCTTTGTCTTATTACAGAAGAGATATTTGAATCCTCGGTGGACGTTCACCTACAGAGATACGTGGCAGGAGCCCATTGGACAGTCGCAGTCGTGAATGGATCACGTGGGGTGTTTTATTTCGGGTCGGATCCTAACCGGTCCAAATCAAAGGCTCTTTCTTTTTATACCTTAGAAAAGCCCATGGCAGGGGTGTAACGCCGTAACAAACAATTATGCAGTATAGTTAATTGATTTGTGGGGTTATTTGCCCTTCGATTATTAGCCTTTGGACACTCGAAGGTCTCTCTCATGAAGCTTTTTTGATGGAGTACACAAACATCGACCCAATAGATCGCGATACCACTTAAAAATATACATACATATATAAATATATATATATATATATATCATTTTTTTTCTTACATAAAAGTTATTAATGACATGAGCCGTGATGGATCAACGATGGCCCCCCTCACACCGAGAGATGTGAGCAACGATTTTGATAAGACAGATAAAAGAATATATAATTATAGCATAAAATGATAATGTAAAGAGGATAAGATGATGATGAATTTGATGAAGTCATGAATAAAATAATTTTTTTTATTTTTACAATGAACGCTTTATAAAAGAAATTTAAAGTTGAAATGTTATGTAAAATATTCTTAGAATGAGATATTATATATATATATATATATAATTCGCAATTGAATAGGTTTGATATAAAAAAATAATTTAAGAATGAAATAGAAAGGATTCCTTTTACTTGCCGCAGAGCTTAAACGATTCTCGGAACTTGCCTGGCTCGCACCGAGCCGCCCCTGTTCTTGGCAGCAGTCGACTCAAAAGAGCAAGCCGGAAGAGACATGTGGTGGGACGAAGAAGACGATCGAGAAGCCTATGCAGCTTTGGAGGAGGAAGAAGAAGAAGGACAAGAGTTCTATTCTCCTTTCGGCTTCCTCTCGCTCCTATCCAGACCAAAGGTAAATAAATGCTCCAACCTGATGAGAGCAAAAAATTTCCTCTTCCTTGGTTTAGGGTTTAAGTCGTTACTGATGATCCGATCTTCGTATTCTTCTCTCTCCCTGATACAAGCTCCTCATCTTCGAACTCTGAGCCGTGATATCTGGATTTTGGCGCTTGCGTGTTCTCTTGTATGTTTCGAATTGGTTTGAAAATGAAAAAGAATGTGATTTTTCTTATAGTTTCTTCAACTATTAAGGTTGGTCATGTTGATAAAGTGCAGCGCAATCAGAAATATGTTTTAAATGGGAACAGCTCTGTGACCTAGACCCGTAATCAGTAACTGACATCTGTGCATTACGTTGTAAATGTGCTTCATATGAATTTTATTGAACGTCATGCTATTGGGGATTGAGGTCTAATAATTTTATCTGATTAATTTGATCCTTAACTCTGAAACTCGAGGAAAAACATATGAAATGTTTTAAACGGGCACTTTTGAATTAAGAGCAATATAGCTCGCTGTAGTTTTGGTAAAATTAATTCTTCTGTTTTCTGTGTTTTGCCATATATTTGAAAGAAACGTTACTTTTGTTTGTTTGAGGAACTAAGATCCATGACATTCCATATCAATTATCATGTCATTATTAGGATTACTACAAAATTCTGGAAGTTGATTATGATGCCACTGAGGAGGCCATTCGGTCTAACTTCATACGTCTAGCATTGGTTAGTATTTATCTCTGTATTTCCTTTTTCTTAAATGATTTAATGTATAATTAATTTAAATATCATCCAATGTAACTTTTGCTACCTAAACACAAACTAGCTAGTGACTGTGTCATAAAACTTAGCTGCCTTTTGTTGGATCTTTGACATGAAAATTTCTTAGATCAGCATTCGATCTGATGTAACACCTCATATTTTTACATGGAGAATAAATTTTGTTGTCCTTGGTTTACATTCTGCAGAAATGGCATCCTGATAAGAAAAGGGAAACAATGCTACTACGAGATTCCAAGATATCAATGAGGCATACAAGGGTTGGTTTTCAACTGTTCATATTTTATATCTTTCATCACATGTGGATGATGCATTTCTTTTTGGCAAACTGTCGTGGAAGGAAGGTTTCTCTTACTTTAGATTATCACGTATTTAAATAATGTTGTATGTTTTCACATTTGATTCCTTTCCCATTTTTTTCTGGCAATAATCAGCTTGTCTAGTTGTCTTGGAATAGAAAAGTTTGCAATCTGTTCGATACCACAAAGTCAAAAATGTGTTCCTTTGATTGGAAGAGTTGCTAATGAAAGCAATATTTATTTTCATTGTGAAAATGGATAAATATCAAGTCATGGATCTGTTCTATGTACCTTGACTGTCAATGCCAATTGCCGATCTTCAGCCATGTACTAACAACTGAAGAGGTTCTCCTGCCAGTTCATTCACCCATGCATCTCAATCATGGAATCTGTGATTATGTTGATTGCTGAATGCATTGTTTAGTTTCTTAGGATTTTCCCTGATTTTCTCTAATGAGGTAGGTGAAAACTCTGCATCCGAGAAGTTATTTGAAGTTTTTGAACAATTTATTTCCTTCTGCTATAACATTTTGCAAATATCAATTAGAGCTTAGTCATCCTTTTGACTCCCATAGACTCCAGCAAACTACTTTAACTAGTTCTCTCTTCAATTGACCTATTTGATGTGCTTAAAGATTTTTTTTCTCCTGCCAGTATATAAGACCACAGGCTTCTCAGTTGACGAATTCTGCCATTGGCAAGAACTAATAGGATGTGAATAAAACTTATCAATGAACCAGTCGGCTTGTAAGTTTGGCCAGAGTTTTAGCTTGAGCTTGTAATGAGTCATTGCAATTGCAGTACCTTCAAATGCAATTCTATAAATTAGGTTTCCTTAATTATGGAGTAAAAAGAGAAAGTAAGTCTTTTTTTATTTAATATTAATTGCGGACAATTGATCTACTGGTCTTCTACTCATTTGGGTTTGTATTCCACTTTTTGGATAATTGCAGTTTTTGACTTTTTTTCTTTTTAATCTCTGTTATACCATACATTAATGGGATACCGTTTTCTAGATTCTGTCATGCGTGCAACTCCAACGACACTTTAAATGCCAACGTGCTCAGTTTTAATTACTGTTATCTTTTGTCTCACTCAAAATTGCTCATCTATATTCAGGTAATCTTATATTGTTTCTTACCACATATTTTATTTTAACAGTTTTAAGTGATCCTAACAAGAGACGGCAGTATGACAGGAAAGGATTTCATGGTATCCAAGACTACAATGTCATAGTAAGCATATTTTTACTTATATCCTGTATAATCATTTAAGGTGTCTAATAGATAGTAAAGCTTGTTTCTCTTAATTTTAAATTACTGAAGTTCCATAGTTAAACTGCATCTTGAGTTCTTGCATTGACTGCATGTATCTGTAAGAAAGAACCTTGGTGAGCAAAGGTTCGCTTCTTCGGCTCAAGTTGGAATTCCATTTGCCTTACCATGTTGACAACTTGCATTCTGCAAGTTGTATGTATCAGTTTGGTTTAGTTTAAGTTTAGCAGTTTTGGTCGGGTCCCGTTATATCGATATGTTGTAGAACTTGCAAGTAATTTCAGCATGCAGTTTCCTTCTTGCTTTTGGCTCCTTCAAATTTACCCATAGCATATGCTGAAGTAATTTAGAACTTTAATTTTAAAAATTTACGGTGGTTGGCTTTATTTGGGAGGAGTTGAGGAATGATGGTGGTTCTTTTTCAAGTTCCTTTTATTTTTGTAATGAAGATCTTGCATGAGCAAACTGTGGCTCTGGTTGAAGAAACACAAACGTGGTTGAATAAAGAAGTTACTTTGCTATTCTTCCCTTAAAATCTGTTTTCCTCTCTTATAGTTCTTTACGTTATCATTCTTTTTTCCTGGATCAAACCATAGGCAGTAAGATGATTGGAAATAGATATATCCTTCTCCCTGCTACTTTTTTAACTTACCTGGATCTGCTACAAAAGAACTGATGCTAAATGAAGGTTATTACCCAGGTAGGATACTTAGGTACCACATATACAAGGAGTCAAGCCCGAAACCTCTTCAAGATGGAAAGTGAATCAATGACTGTGCAAAGGCCCAATTACTTGCTGAATGCAGGCCCAAATTATACAAACACAACTCTGATTGTTTTTGGACCTTAAACCCTTTTAATTTTCATTGGACCCGGTTGGTTAAAAGTTTAAAGAATATTGTTTGTTCATGCTATTTTAGAAAAGTCTCGATCATTGCCCTGCACTCCATCCTTTCGATTTTAACCAGGCAGCCTGCGATTTCTGTAAATGGATATTATTGGCTGACATTCTTCATCATGCATCACTGTGTAACAAATTTGAACTCATTGTTACTGTCCCTTTTGTTGCAGTATTGTTTTATTTATATGACAACTTCATAGATGTCTTAACGTCCATGGAATTTGTTCCTATTAGGCCTATATACAGGTCTTTGTTTTGTCCTATAAGTCAGGTATCCTTTGTAGATTATTATAGTGGTATAGTTCATATGGGACCCAAATTTTTCTAGGGATTGTTTACCAAATGGATTTTAGCTTATGATGTTTCTGGACCATCACTATCACCTTTCTGTGCGTTCTGGATGATATAGTTACAATCTCATGTGATTGATGGTTAAGATATGTAGCCTAACAATCATTTGTCTTCCTGTTGATTAATACTTACAAAAGAGCTCATCAAACTATGTTTATAGGTTGGAAGGTTAGTACTGAAGAATTCTGGCATGAGATTTACATATTGTGGATTTCTACGCCAATATGGGTAGATGGCTTGCAGCTAAGACTAACAAAAACTTGTCAAACAACTTTATAGAAGTACTTAAAACAGATCTGACAAAAACTTGTTTATTGTCACAAACATCGTGAGGAGAAAATAAAGGCAGTTTACAAGTTTAGCACATATAAGTTACACAGTGTACGATCATGTGCTAGTGATACGAAGCTGCTGCTTGACAAGTTGACTTGAGAGTTGAATGAATTTTAGGCCAAAGCAATGAGTTCTACCTCCTATTTGTGAAAGACATATTTGGTTTCTCTTCAACTTATAGATATCCTTATTGATGTTTTAAGCAAATGATAAGTTGACATCAAAAGGATAATATTGCTTGAAACATGACTTCAACTTCTTCTCACCTCAAGCACTTGTGACTTTCTATCATTATATTTTCAGAAGATTTTTTTAGTAATGTAAGCCATGGGATTGTATGTCGTGGCTTCTTTTAATTGACCATTCTACATGTTAACTTCTATTTCAGGAATTCCTTATCGATACAAGGGTCTGATTTTGACATGCAATGGCCTCGGCATCGGATATCCAGTACTATGGTGAAATGGTGGCACTCAGTGGATTGAGGTATCAGGCCCCTACAATCTGCGTAAATATGGTGCATCTTTCAATGTTTTTGCAGAGGCAAGGACAAACGAAAAAAGATAGCACTCAAAATTCTATGATCACTAGCTCTTTTAAGTTTATAAAGCCTTGATTTGTTCTCTAGTGTTTTGGATGATGTGATCAATAACATTTATTTATTCAAACGCAAACTCTATGCATAGGAAAGTTATGAAGGTCCCCTAAAATCCATTGCATGCTTGATTTGGACCTTATATATATATATATATATATATATATATGCAGGGCCTGTTCTTCATAGCACCCACGTTTTATAAAGGTTGAGAGTTTAAAGTGGTTTTTAGGAAGGGTAAAATACTTCATATATCTTACATAAATCTTTTTTTAAAAAAATAATTTTTCTAAATTTATTAGAGCATTAAATCGACCAATATGAATTTTCTGATTGATTTTTTTAGTAGAGAGAAAAAGATATATTCCATCTTGATATTCATACTTTTACGATAGATGGTTCCCAATTATTTAGCGTCGCATCACATAAAATATTATTTGAGAGTATAGATGTCATGTGTTGAGTTTGAGGACAAATATATTTCGTATCACAGAAAAAAAAAAATCTTAAAACACTCAAAATTATGGATGATTTATGACATAAGAAAAAAACTTTCAAGATGCACGGGATATCTATCCGATAATTAAGTCTTGATTTTAAAAGATTTCTTTCATTCAAATAGAATTTTACATATTCAAATTTCCTGATTTCAAGAATCTAAAAGTGTACTTATGAAACTCTAATTTAACCCCCTATAATTCGCAGCAGCAGCGGCGGCAGCCTTAATGGCGAACACGACTTCCACAACCCTCCTCCTACATGCAACTCACATGGAAACAGGGGGATAACATTTCTTCCCTCTCTTGGAGTTGGGGCATGACAGTGCGTTGGCACCCACCACAAAGCCGGTGGTCGTCTCGCACACTGCCATGCATGGAGGTCTGTGTAGGAAAAGAGAGAGGGAGAAACTAATGCTTTCCCCCCTCCCCCTTCACTTGGCCCCGTGTGTGTGCCCGCGCGCATAAAGAAGACGCGCATCTCGCGGACGCCTCTGCACGCGGCACCCTTCTTTAATCATCCGCCACTGTCTTCGTTTTGACCACATCTTGACCGCTTAATTGCAGCCGTGACATGCCACCGTACGTATCTGACCACTGTGATCTACGGCTCCTGATTCATCTCGGATTGATGAAGAGCGTAGGGTTGGATGATGTGAATGGAATTGGTAATATTCTTTTTGAGATTTTTGCATACTATGATTTCAAATAGCTGTATTTGCATTTGTAAGTGTATAATCCATGTTTACTCCTTTCTTTCTTTCATCTTTTTCTTACATCCATACTAGATGTTATTATTATTATTATTATTAGATAAAAGATGAAGATAAGTTTTCATCCAACTATTTTGCAATGGTCTAATAAAGTTTTTATTAGTACAATTAGTTTAGCACATACAAAAATACATTATGTACTAAAGCGTAGTTTTCCTTTTAAGCTTATTAAGCAAATGAACCCTTCAAAGTTATATATATATATATATATATATATATATATATATATATATATATATGGGGTATGACTAAGAGAAGTGTCAAAAGTGTCAATGTCACCTTTGGGATCTAATAATATGTGTAAAAGACATCACATCAAACTTATGAGAGGTCACATCATCCTCAAAGGTTCTATGATAAATTAATTGATTTATGATATTGGATATACTCGAAAGTTCTCATGCAAATGTAAACCAACAATGATGACCATTGTTTATATTCGATTAATTAAGTAATTTATCGATTTTATTTTAAAAAAAATATAAAAATATATAGGACAAATTCTCCTAAATAATCTTTATTCTTACTTCCTTTCGATTAGCACCCCTTTCCTATTTATTCTTGTAAAGTATTATTTTTTTAATTAAATTTAGTATTTGACTCGTTACCTCTTTTGAATATATTAATATCATCTTCATTTTTTTCAACGTCTTTTGTTTCTTTATACGTCCTCTCTTCCATCAAATCTTAACACCAGTGAAGACGAAGAGGGGAGACAAGAGCGATGACGATCAAGACGATAAAAAAAAAATTAGACAAAGAGTAAAGAGATGATGATAGAGGAAGAGGGCCATATAGAGGCTAGGGATAATTTTCATCCTTTAGAAAATAAAGAATGTACTATAAAAATAAATTAAAAAATAAATTAAAAATTTTAAATAAAGAGATTTTTTAAGTAATTTATCCAAATATATATAATTTGATAAAAGGTGCATTTAGGAACACATTTAACATATTGCCCAAGGCACATGAATTTTAAAAAAATTACATTTGGCCTTAATGCTGTATTGAGGATTTGTTTGACACTAATATAATTTTTTAAATTCTTAAAACATCCTATAATATTATCTAAAATCATAACATTAATTTAGTGAGAAACTTATATGATTTATGTCTTATATAAAATAGAGCTTTATTTATTTATTTTTTATTTATCTTATATGATTATTTATTTATTATATATCTAGATCATTTAAATTTTTTTCTAGGATTACATACATTCATCTATTTTATTTTATTTATTTACTTATTAGGTTAAATAAAAATATAAAATTATCTTAAATCAATATTAAAAATATTAAAGGGTAAATTTATTACATATATTCAAAGTACCTTTGAAATATAATTTTACCAAGCAATACTCACGTCAATGTATACTTAAAATATAATTTTTATATATTATTTACCAAACATTCAAAATATTTTTATGATAATACATTCACTCAATATTAAAAATATAAATATACTTCAAATATATTCAGTAGGAATTTAATAAAATCAAATCTCAAGACCAAAGGAAAAACAAGAAAATCAAGGATGTGATGGGTCATGGCACAATTCCCATATTGTCACAAGTATATTTGGTGTGATTGATTATACAGCAATCAACTCATGATATAACAAATTATATATATATATATATATATATATATATATATATATATAATTATTGCAATAGAAATCCCATATACATACATACATACATATTGTTGACAATTAACTAATGATTTGATAAAGAAGGAATTAATTTAGCTATTTAGGTTATCATCTACATTCACAAGACATCTGGTGAATTCATCAGTGTTTGTCCAAATAAACTTCACCACCGAATAATACTACCAAACGAGTGCTAAATTCATGTACTTTTTTCTCTGCATGATCACTAATTTCGAACACCATTCGAAATGGTTCATGAGCATATCCTTATGCATCCATTTCATTCATCTCTTCCACTTCTTCCTCCAATGTTGCATGACACTATGACGGTCTACAGAAAACAATAGTGCAGCGTTTGCAAGACACATACATGCAGAGAGAGAGAGAGAGAGAGAGAATCATAGTTGTAGGTAGCAGCCAATGAAAGGTGGTCAAAGAGAAGGCATGATAAAGAGGAGGAAGGCAGTAGATGCATCTGTTTCTGCAACAGTACACACACAGAGAGCTCGAATCTCCAACTGAGGCAAACAACAGCACCCAACAAATAGAACAGAAGTCTCAAGGAAGGCCAAGAAAGAAAGGGATCAGTCCACACTTCACACTACTCGTGCATGCTCTCTCTCTCTCTCTCTCACCCACAAGCCTGAGACCAAAAGCTTCCACAGCTGTGGATGGGATATATTAGCTTATAGAACTCTGTGTGCATGTGCCACCAGCATGGTTAAAGCCTTCCCCCCCCCACCTGACTTGGCTGTAGCTTTAGGTCATAAAAAGAAGCATTGAAAGAAGAGAAAAAGGCACAAGGAAAGGAAGGAGGGACGACGTATATTGCAGCTGCAAATTTACGATCTCCATCAGATGAAGCACGATCACAAGTAGATGCTGCTCTCAGGCATTATTAATTCCACTTCTTTGATTTGACTGTCTTCCAGGTTGTTTCTCACTCTGACATGAGGTGATTCCTGCAAACCCTCACAGCTTAATGGGTTCATGGAGCATCGAGTTCCCAAGCTGCATCTGAGAGGGCCACACTACAGTGAACTCTTGCGGTTCACGAGCTGCAAACATTTCTTATTCCCAGTTGCGGTACTATCATGAACACAGGTAGTATGGCCATCAAAACTGGTGCATTAATGGCTGGTCTGTGCTCACTGTAGACAGTATGTCTAATGCTGAGTAATGGATCAACAGAGAAAGATGATGGATCTAACAGAAGACTGCATAAAATGCTTAAAGGATTAGATTAGCAAATGTGTACTAAAGTTTTTATTTTGTGACATATATTACACAATGATAAGCCAACTTATACTATACATACAACAAATACAACTTCCAGTTGAGGTTTATGGAAGGAAACTGATCATATGACTTCCCTAAGTATTATAAAATCTGTGCAATAGTGTCATGTAATCTGTATGCCATCTATTCAGTTGATTCAATTGGAGGCATTAGGTGGAACAAATATATCATCTTCCAAACAGTTCTCATGACCAAATTGAAAATATAAAAATTCTCAAATAATTCTTTGGTTAAAATTAAAAAAAACATGATATATTAACCTTTGAGAATGATAATTTTGTTGGTTTTAGAGTATTAGTAAGAAGAGTTTGGCAAATTAAGGTTGATTCACATCTAAGAAACTTTTACTTCCATGAAATCCTATCCTAAATTGTACCCTACCTCAATCCCATTGCTCATGAATCCAACACCAATCCTTTCTCATTGAATTCCTTCCACCTCTCATAAAAAATATGAGTAAAAGTGAAATTTGTCATTGAGAGTGAGTTGGCTTTTCTTGTCATTTCACTTCAAATCCTTGATTGAGAACCCTAGATGGTAATTGTAAAGATGGTCCTTTGCAAGTTAAGACCCCACCCTAATCATAATTTTGCATAGACATGAAACACAATATCTCTTTTCTAAATCATGTGATTGTACAACCACATCATACACTTAAATCTCCCTATCCCACCAATCAATTATAACTTCATCATTCTTTATCAATCATCACCCCAAGAAGTAGAGACCAAGAAGAGAGAGGAGGAAAAAAAAATTGTTTTTTTAATGCCATGTTGTTTATACCCCTTCTTATTGTCTATAATTCTGTCTGCCATTTGCTCTCCCTATGCCAACAGGTGCTGTGTCTCTCCCCTACAAAATCCCTCCTTTCCTCCCTATGCAACAGTTGCCCCCCATCCCTCCTCCTCCTCCTCTCTCTTTGCTTCTCCTCTGAGGACTGCCAACGTTGAACTCCATGAAAAGGAGCCACCTTTGAAGGAGAAGCGGGGAGGAAGGAGAACAGGGGCTCTATTTCCACAAGAAAGATACCATCTTTCCCATATTCGAATCTGTGTCTCTATTCCCTAGCGATGGCTCCAAGCTTTGACTGTGCTGCCTCCATCCTCCTCTGCGCCGAGGACAACAGTAGCGTCCTGGGTTTTGACGATGATGTTGATGGGGAGGAGGATGGGCGTGGGTTTGGTTGGGTTTCTGGGGTGAAAAGTCCCCATTTTTACGGGGATTTCCTCATGGACTTTCCCGTTCTCTCGGATGAGCGCTTGGGGTCGCTGGTTGAGCGAGAAACGGAGTATATGCCGAGGGAGGACTATGCCGAGAGGCTGCGGTCCGGGGCTCTAGACTTGGCTATCAGGAGAGATGCCATCGATTGGATCTGGAAGGTGGGGTTATTTTTCTTTTTCTACCTGTTCTTAGTCAACTTCGTGACATTGTTGAATGAGACTCTTGTTTTTGGTACCAGCTTTCTAAGGTATTTGGGATTTCTGTGGCTTTTATTTAGTCAACATAGCATTACCTTTCTGATATTGACATTTGGATCTTGGAATCTGCAATGTTGGCTTCTCAAACAAAACAGTGTACTTATCGAGCCTTTCTTCCTGATCTTTATATTACTTTTGTCTCTCGTGTAGAATTCTTCAATGATTTGATTTGGAGAACGATTTCTTTTAATAGCCATCTACTTGGCACTTGATAATGTTGATGGATATTGTGCTACTCTATCTTGCAAAGTTTCCTATGTATTGATGCAAAATTTGGTCCACAACTCTTTTGTGATCAATGTGTCTTATGGTTTGTGGAACAGGTTCATGCCCATTACAGCTTTGGTCCGCTCAGTGCATATTTAGCAGTAAATTACTTGGATCGGTTCCTCTCTGGCTATGAGCTTCCTGTAAGAACTCTCACATTGCCTGTAATCTGATCTTTGAGCACGCATTGCATGTACCCGGATCTGCAAAGTGTGGTTTTCAAGTTCAAGTTGATTCCTTTTTCTTGTGGGAAGGAATGATCTTATCTTGATTTAATACTATTTGCAGCAAGGAAAGGCTTGGATGACACAACTATTATCTGTGGCCTGCTTATCTTTGGCTGCCAAAATGGAGGAAACCGAAGTCCCTCTATCTCTGGACTTACAAGTGAGAAAAGCTTTGTAATTATAATTCCATGTCGCGTTCTTTGACCATATAGTTATTCTGAATCTGTGGTGCATTGCTTTCTCTAGGTAGGCGATGCAAAATATGTATTTGAAGCAAAGACTATACAAAGAATGGAGCTTCTGGTGCTTAGCACCCTCAAATGGAGGATGCAAGCAGTGACTCCCTTCTCTTACGTAGATTTCTTCCTTCATAAGTTCAATGGTGGTAGTCCCCCAAGCAAGATATTGGTGTCTCGGTCCGTGGAACTCATCTTAAGCATGGCTAGAGGTATATAGATCATCTCATTGTTTAAGCTGTCATGTTCATCTTTCCTCAACCCTGTTAGACTTAGTTTGGTGGATTAAGTTGTATGACCAAGGGACAATGCCATTCAGGGACCGATTTGTTAGTATTCAGACCATCCGAAGTTGCTGTGGCCATTGCGCTGTCAGCTTTGAGGGAAACTCAGGTTGTAGAAGTCGAGAAGGCTTTGTCATGCTGTATCCATGTTGTGCAGGTGCATCCGATCCCAAGTGCTTGCTCTTCTTCATATTTGTGTGTTTCTTTGATTGGCTTCATGTTCCATTACCGACCGGTTGATGTTCTTGAAGTTCTTATCTGGTATTGGACTGTTGGTTTTGCAGGAAGGTGTCTTGAGGTGTTTTGAGGTGATCCAAGACTTGACGGCAGTGAGGTCTAGGCCACGCAAAATTGCTATTTCATCAGTTTCCTCTCTACCACAAAGCCCAATTGGGGTGTTGGATGCAGCATGCCTAAGCTATAACAGTGATGATACAACTGCTGGATCTCATGCAACATGTGGAGGTGATTCTCCAGCTAGTAAAAGGAGGAAATTAAGCAGCTCATCAATCTCATGAAGAAGACTTTGTGTGCGCTGCTTACCTGCTTTGAAGACACTGGTACACTTTCCAACAAGTAGTCTGGTTTATTAGTGGGGCATAGTGGTCATAATTTTGGCAAAACCAAAATGATAAAAAGATGAATGGAAAAGGAGGATCTAATAAAACTGGGCAGTCCAGTCCTTTACCGACGCCTTGGAAATGAATCAAGCAGCCACCAGTTTTGTCAAGTCAACAAAATTCCAGAGTCTGCAAAGATCAAAAGGAGCAAGGGAAGAAATTGAGAGAACTGAGGAGACCTGTGTCATGATCAAGATAGGGGGCAACTAGTTGTGAGTGTCTTTGTTGTTGTTGTTGTTGTTGTTGTTGTTGTTCTTTTTCTCCATTTTGTGAGAAACTAGTAGATAAATCCTTTGGGCGATCAAAAATTGCCACCCAAATTAAAAGAAAAAAAAAGAATAGAGTTGAAGAAAAGGAGGAAGTAGCTTTCCTTGAAAAGGTTTTATTTGTTGACATTTTTAAGTGAACTTTTTTTCTTATTGTACATTTTTGTCTGCCATCCTATTGTTTGACTGCTTGTCTGCCTCAGACCCTGGACTTTGCTTCCCTCCATGATACAAAAGAGGAGTCAAGTATGATGAACCTTGGGAAGTGAACATATAAAACTTCATGTAGTGGTGATTCTAGTGTTTCTTATTGGAATTGGAGGTGCTCTTAGAAGATCCATCCTAAGATCTAATCCCTTACAGCCCATGGCATATTGCACCTATTATATCTATTGTAATTAATGCCACAAGCTAATCTTAGCGTGTAATAACTGCAGATCCATTTTTCATATAGTTTCATATCTGAGTTATTTCACATTATAATGATGTGTTTGTACCATTTGACAATTGATTCCGTCGCGAATCGGGCTGTGCCACTCGACAAAAATAAAATGTTGGGTTATTATCATATTAATGAAGCAGATCTCTCTTTATTTCTGTGTTTTGCAGTATCAGAACTGCAAGATTATCATAGTGGTGAAGCTGATTCTCTTTACGATGGGAGACCAAACTGATTTATGTTGTCAAACTTGTTTGCAAAATATGGACTTGAAAATTGAGGCCTGCTTAAAAGATTAGAAAGTTGGTGTTTTGATTGGTGAGGTTGCTAAACCTTCCTGTTTGGTGAAGGATTGTTTCTTTGATGTGGAAAAAGATGCTGCTGCAGTAATACTATTAGCAAAATTCAAACTAAAACTCCTTAATTCTGCTTGATGATGGAGTGAAGGCTTTCTTTTCCTCTCATTTTTTGTGATAAACATGAATGTAGCAATGTTTTATGAGTGGCAGAATGAAATGGAGGAAAGATGTGAAATGCATGTGAGACAAAAAAGTGTCTAGTAGAAAATTCCCAGTGGCAAAATGAAGCAGAGGAATTTTACTGTGTTCATCACTTTGTGATTCAATAATGAGAGAGCAACAAAAATCCTTGTCAGACTACACCTCATCTTCTGCTTCAGCTCGAATCCGATGAGTGGGAATGAATCGTTCATTCGCATCACACAAAACTGAAACCACATCCACAGAGTCCAGACCAACTGACGAAGGCTAGATCCATTGAATTCTCAAGGCAGGCTGGGGTTGGAATGCACTGTTTTAGCAGAGAGGAAGAGAAAGAACAGCTGCAAATAGTTTCGACTGGGTGTCATGATGCGCGCAGCAAGGACAAGTGCCTGCTCTGGTTGGGATCACTGCTGCGCAGGTGCATGCAAAGGTGAAGAAGACAAGAAGGCCGTGAACTTTCGGAGAGCCAGTTAAGACAAGAGTCCAAAAGAAAGGTCAAACAGAATGATGAGACTTTGACTACGTGTGCAAGCGATGGCTGCAACCTGTGGGCTCTGGTTCACGTAGAAGGTACGCGTTGGATAGACCAGTTTCTTCCTCGCTGGGAGGAAGACAGCCATTCTTGCAGGTCACACACATGGCCATGGATTCTAACCACAGGCTCTGCACAGAAACCCATCGAGTTTCTGCCAAGAACATGGTCGTGCTATTAGTTTTGGGACTCTATATTTTACTAATATTAATATACAACAAGGTGGTGAGAGGGATTTGTAGCCCGATGAACCCTAATTTGACTTGGATCTTCGGCTCAGAAGAAGCTACCAGATCCAAGTCCAAGGATCCAGTGCTAAGTTGACCCAATACCTTCTTTCATATGACTGGCTGTTCATAATGTTCCTCTGATAGTGTGTATCATCTCACTGGATCGAGCTAATGGTTGCAAGTCAACGCTTGACCTTCCCCCCTATCCATAAGAAAGACGGTCGTAGCTGATTCTGTCATCGAGAAGAAAGAAATAGCCGAAGAAGATTCCAATTACAAACGGTCCAATCGCACCATAACTTATGACCCAATTCGAGCGATCGAGCTCCGATCCAAGCCAGACTCGAGTTCGCGTTTATTGCACTTTGACGGCGTCCGATCCGGTTGGCCCAAATTAATGCGTCGTGAGTTATGTCGCGTCACGACGCATTTCTCGCCCAGTATTAATTGTTGCTCCGTCCTTTATTTGTTTTCTTGGTTACACGTTGCTTCTACGAGCGTGTGGTTCGGATTCGCGAGTCTCAAGTGGGTCCCCTCGTTTCCTCAAGTAAAACAACAGGTGAGTTTGAGAGTGTCAGAAAAGCGTATTAAACGTATTTCTGTCGGTGCCCTGCGGATTTGAGCGTTCGATAGGCGGCAACTTCCCATGGCAGCCCTAAACGTGGTCCGCAGGAGCAGCAGACCGCATTCGTGGATACAACAGGGACCTCGCAAGCCGCGTCTCGAAGGAAGGAAGCGGACGTCGGGCGGTTGGGCGATCCCAATCCACGCGATGGAGGCAAACTGATGTGATCGGGATGGATCCGGCCGTTGATGATGCCGCCAAGCCTCGATCCGACGGTGGTGGAAGATCGCCCGACATCGGTCCTCCTCCGTCTCCGCCCGACTCCGTCCGATCTCTGCCGTCCGATCCTCCGCCGGTGGTGGAAAAGTCCGTCACTTGGAGCAGCGATCTGACGAGGGAGGCCCCTTCCTCCGCAGCCGGATACGGCCATGGCGGCGCCTCCCCGGTGCCGACCGGTCACAACCCGTACATCGCTTCCTCACCCACGGTTACCGACGACCAAAGTACTGTCTTTCTTCTCATTCTCGCCTTACTTTCCCTCTGTCGAATCTGAAAGCAATCGCAATTTCGATTGATTTCGGAGTTCGTGGTGATTAGATGCGGTGGAAACGGTCAAAAACATGCTTAGCAGTTGGGGGAAGAAAGTCAGGGAGACGGCAAAGAAGGCCGAGGATCTGTCAAGAAACACATGGCAACACTGTAAGTAGTACCATCTTTAGAGGAATTCTCGCTTAAAAATTTTGTTTTTAGATGATGTTTCCCAGTGTAGATTTTGGTGTCCTGAAGTTAGAGACTGTTACTTGATCGGTTGATCTTAGTAAGAACATTTAGGAAATGTTGGAGACCATGGAATGGATTTTGTTGATGTTTGCTCTTGGAGCTTCAGGGATTTGCATTAACCCGTACACGTGCATTAAGCTTTCTTGGTACTTCTGCCTATTTTCTCTCAACGAGAGCATAAACTAGATAAGAAGTATTATAAGAAAACTGAAGATGGAACTTTTGATAGAGTTTAATGAAGATTAGAGAAATAGTGATTGATGGAACTTAGATTCTTTGTTTACTTGAAGAGTAATGATTTCAGTGATGGAGTTCGATAAGTTTTTGTCTCTAGTTCGGGAAAAGGACTTATCTACGAAACATTTTAATGTCAAACCCTGAATAAAATGTGACGATGGAATTTTCAATGAAAATTATCTTCCTACAAATATTGCAGTCTGTTTCCACTATGTCAACCGCAATGCATATAAACAGTCTCAGATTGTTGGACGATTAGGCTGCTAGTTTTCCTGTCACCTATCTACAAAATTCATGTGCTTGGCAATAAATTCAGTTATGGTGTCTTCTCAGGAAATTATTGATTGAACTCCATGTTAAGGGCAAATTAAGATAGTTGGTGAGAGGTTCAACTTTGACAAGGTCATTGTTAGCCTTCTTGTTGCCTGACAATGGCCATAAGAGCGTGGCAGTGGCTTCATGAAAGGGAATCGACGTCGATGGTTAAGAGTCTGAGAAGGGACTTGTGTAGGAAGGAAATGATGAATTGTGCAAGATCTTGATGTGGTAAAACAATCACTTTTTGTGGGCCTCGATATTATGTAATATGTACCATCCATTAGTTACTAATCTCATTAATGGCATATTTTTATTTTCCATGAAACAACTAAAAGGAAGCTCTGATATGTCCATGCATACTGAAATGATAATCCTATGAATTTGGATGTGTATTGGAAGAATAAAAAACAAGAAGGGCTGCAATTTTTTTTTTCCTGTTTGAGGTAAGTGCTTTAGCTAGTTAGAGTTCCCATTACAGATTGTGCTAGTTAAGGAATTCAGTTTCTGGTCATAAGAAATATTTCTCAATTTGATTCTTCTCAACTGTTTTAAATTATTATGTTATTTTTCAGTAGTTTGTGAGTTTGTGTAAATGTTTACTGTATCACTATATACATATTATATATATATATATATATAATATGTATATAGTGATACAGTAAAAGTTTACACAAACTCACAAACTACTGAAAAATAACTTAATAATTTGGTCACAGGGTCGCATGTGACTAGCATATGGTTTGTGGTGGTCATATTAATAAGGTGGAGAAGGAACTATACTACTACAACATGTTCAATCTTGTTTTGACTAACTACTATTTTGTTCATCAAGTGCCCCCTTTATTGAATTGTAGGGTTCATCGTTTGCAGACACATTCTTTCTTTAAGGGATTAATCTTCTATAATGTGATTGAATTTATATCTATTTCTTATTAGCAATTAGTCATATTCTTTCACTATTCAGTGAAAACAAGCCCTAGCTTTACCGATGCCGCTATGGGTAGAATTGCTCAAGGTACCAAAGTTATAGCAGAAGGTGGTTATGAGAAGATTTTTCGGCAAACTTTTGATTCATTTCCTGACGAGCAACTGAGAAACTCTTATGCCTGCTATCTGTCAACATCAGCTGGTCCTATTATGGGAATTCTGTACCTCTCTTCTGCAAAACTTGCATTTTGTGGTGATAACCCTCTTCCTTATAAAGTTGGAGATCGAACTGAGTGGAGCTATTATAAGGTATGCAATTCATTCACCAGAATGCACGACAATCTTTTCATTAATTGTGTAAGAAATTATCAAGCTAATGTGCAAATGCATGACTACATGGATACTTGTTCAATTAATATGTTGGTGCATGCATGTATGAAGAATATTTACCCACTTTTTGGAGCTTAAAGTTTGAAGTAATAAACATTCACTAAAATGCAATACAATAAAGTCTCCTCGGGTCCAATCTCTTTGTTTGGCTCATGTATAAATGGTTAAACACATTATTGCAACATGTTCTTTGGTTATCCATTTTAATGTATTTATGATACTTAGGAATCAAGGCTGGTATGTTGCTCATTCATTTAAATGTTCATTTACCTGATATATTGTAAAATGGAGAAATCTAGCGTAAATTGTATGCATAGTGATTCCTTTGCAAAGGACATATAAGATCTCTAGTTTGTGCTACTTCTACTGAAGCTGATGAAATTTTGGATGGACTAGTTTGACATTGAGTATATGAAAATTTTGAATGATTAGATTGGCATCCAGTGGTCTAACCCGTTCACCCATTAAACTGGTGACCTAGTGTTGGTTTTGAAGTTTACTGTGGTCGGAAATTTCTAAAACTCCTGTAATTTCCTTACATGGCAGGTTGTTATACCCTTGCATCAGCTGAGAGCAGCTAATCCTTCAATAAACAGTGCAAATTCTGCAGAAAAATACATTCAGATCGTCTCAGCTGACAATCATGAGTTTTGGTTCATGGGATTTCTTAGTTTCGAGACCGCTGTGATGCATCTGCAGGAAGTTTTGCATGATATAAACAAATCACAATCATAATGATGGCTTCGAGATCCTCATTTTCGTTCTTATGCTTTCCGATAACAATGCTGAGCTTCATAGGAATTGTGTTTATCCATGTCTGTTGATCTTCCAGCTCTTGTATCTACTGAGGCAGTTGACTTGGATTATACTTTGCATGTTAAAATGGGTGGTGTAAGTGTTTGATTACCCTCGTATGGATCTACACTGTTGTTTCAATTGGATTTTGGAATAATCTTTCGATCTATGTATTGCTTTAGTGAATGACAATTTAAACACAGCCTATGAATTGTCACACGGTGATTAGGCCCAAAGCACATGAACCCGAGCTATTCTTGTGTCGGTAACAAAAGGTGGAAGACACACAAGGATCTAAGCCCGAAAGAGTCAATGATATATATATATCTCAGGTTTGACTTATGTTAGAGTCAATTGTATTGCAGATATTTCAGTTGGCTTGGAATAACCATAATAATTGGAAATACATTCCCCAAAAGCAATCTATCGGATTCATTTCACAAGAACGAACACAGAAATTGAAGACTGAAAGCAGAAGAAGAAGAAAAAAAAGGAGCAGAAAAGAAGAAGAAGAAGAAAGAAATCCAATTCCCCAAAAGCAATCTAAAATCCCTATATAGCAACATCCCATAGTTACTGCCATTATTTCCTTACCCTATTCGTCTCTCCCCTCTATCCGTCTCTCTCGATTACAGTTGGTGTTGTATCGAGGAACTTCTAACACAACCTGGGTTAACTACAGGGACAGGGAGTCGATCCGACCTCCGGGCTTCTGCCGCCGTAGGATGCCTCGTTCAACTTGTGCTCCTTCGCCTCAGCCAGAACTTTAGCGGCCCAGCCGGCGAAGTAGACCTCATCGTGCCCAATCTGTCTGTTCTTGTACAAGGGGATGCAGGGGGTCTTATCGGTACTCTCGCATTCCTCGCCTTGGGGATCCCACCACGATCCCTTGTGCCGCATCCCGGCCCCGTCGGCCATCCAACGGAAGACGTACTGCCCCGCTCCGGCGCGTTCCCGCCACCCCCTGGGGTAGAACTCCATGATGCTGCTGTTCCTGTCCATCAGAAACAAGTTCGCCAGCTGCGCTCCGTGGGGAGAAGCCACGACGTCCGTCTCGCTCATCAGCTTCACCTGCATCGGTGATCACACAACTCTGTGATGCATTTGGAGATCGGAAGGAGGAAAGGAAAACTCTGTTTGATTACCTGATCGCAGAACGTCATTTTGTTGCTCCATGCGACCTTGACGGTGCACCCATCCACCTTCTCGCACTCCCTCTCGAAGATACGGATCACCGCCGACTCGTTCTTGAACGACCTCGACCCCGGTCGAAGCAGTAGCGTCATGCGAACGGCGGCCTTGGAACCCACGGCTTCTGCCGTGACGCCGCAGCGAGATCTGGCCTTGCACCGCATCATGTCGTATACCTGGCGCTTCCTCGTCTTCTTCATCGCCCCCTCGTATCTGAAAACCGCCGCCTGCTCGAAACAGGACGGTCTGTCGCCGTACTCCTTGAAGTCCTCGATCCTCACCTCTCCGATCGCCGCCTCCGCCACGGCCTGCACCCATCCGCCCATTCGAGTCCTGAGCTCGCCCCGGTGGAACAGCACCCAGCGGTCGGGAGCCGCGCACTGCTTCCGCTGGTACCACGACACGAATGGCGTGATGGCCGAGATCCCATGCCACAGGTTGCCGTGATCGTAGTAGGTGTCGGAGATGAAGGTTAGTCCGGGAAGGAGCGTGGCGTCGCGTGGGAGTGCCTCGCGCCATGCTAATGCATACGAGTTCTTGGCTCCATCGGAAACGTCGCGGGCCGAGAGGCATAGCAGCCGCCCGTTTGACGCCTGCGACGGGAAGTAAAGGTGCTGGGCGTCGACGTCGGCCTCGAATGTATCATTCATGGAGCTCATGAACCAAGTGCGGCCTGATCTCGGATTCTCGGACACCCTTACATCCTTGAGTGGGAGGAAGGTGACCAAGTCGCGGAGTATGGAACGAGTGCGGTTGAGCTCCGCCGTGGCATCATAACATGGGGACTCGTCCATGTGCAACTGGAAGAAAGGCCAGGAGAAGGAAGAGGAGGAAAGGGAGGACTTGAGGGTTTCGATCTGGAGGAGGAAGAGGAGGAGGAGGAGGGTGATGAAGGTGATGGCGAGGAAGCATACGGAGCGGTTGGTGGAGTGAGCAGGGAAGGAGGAGGTTCTCTGGGTGGAGGAGGACTTGGTGTTGACTGGGACCATGGCGAAGGGGGAGACGCAGAGGTGGAGAGAGCAGCTAACTTATATGGCATGAGGCGCGGTGCAGTGATGGTCAAAAGGTCAAAGGTTTTTTGGCTACTAATACAATGGAGCATGAGAGACTTGTATGTGTTAAGCTTATGTAAAAAGGGATTTAATATCTTCTTACTATATAAAGGGGATTTTATATCGCTATTCCATAAGAACTTAGGTGCGTTTGGAAGGAAATGTGGCACAATGCACATTTAAGTGAATCAATGTTGATTTATTTATTTTAAATCATATTTGACCTGAATGTTACTTTGAAAATATTCAAATGCTAAGGTAGGATAGTATTAGCATATAATCATTGTAAAATATTAATATAATTTTTTACATTGGAAAATTATCATATGATTTTATCTAAAATTATAAGATTTAGTGAGAAACCAATGTAATTTATATTTTATATAAGATAAAATTTTATGTATTTATTTTTTAAAAAATATTTTTATTTTATTTATTATATATTTGGGCCATATAAATTTTTTAGGGTTAATGTCCATTTTAGCGCATATAGTTTTGATCATGAACCACTTATGTCTTTCTGATTTACTCGTGTCTAAAATAATCTTAATATTTTAAAAAATGTAACATATTAGCTTCTCCTAAATTAATAGACGTTAGAATCTATTTATGTAGTATATTGACTCACATTAATCATTAATTATAATGATACATATAATTTAAGTTTAAAAAAAGATTAAGGTCTATTTTATCCCTTATGGTTTTAACTATTGACCACTTAAGTTTTTATGTTTTCTCGTGTCTAAAATAATCTTTATATTTTTAAAAACATGACATATAAGCCTCTATATCAAGTCTAAGTTAATGGATATTAAAGTCCGTTGACTCATAATAAACTATTAATATAATGACATATATAATTTAAGTTTAAAAAATTGGTTAAGGTCCATCTTGTCAAGGAAGAAGAAGCAACGAAGACCATAGCAATAAATGAAGACGGAGATGCAGAGGTAAAAGAGGTTGGAGGCAGAGGTGAGGGAGAGCTAAACCATCACGTTGTAAGCGTAGAAGCACAGGAGAGGACAAAGTGGGAGACAATCGAGACAAAGATGCATAGGAGTAGGAAGAGGGACCAAGAGATCACTGCATGCATAGCGTCGGATTAGTCAACGCACATTCATCTAATGTAGGATCAGAAGCTCCTGAGCTCGTCATTATCGTGGGGGTATGACATCTTGCTATGTAGCAGCGACTCAGTGGTGCTATTGGTGGTGGCTTCCGTGACGATGCCTCCTTCCGTCATTGATGGTGGCCTCAGTATTTTAAACCTTAAATTATATGTATTATTATATTAATGATTTATTGTGAGTTAGCATACGCATACTCTATTAACTCAAACTTGATTAGAGTGGCTTATATACTACGTTTTTTAAAATATAAGGATTATTTTAGACATAAATAAATCATAAGAGCTTAAGTGATCCATGACCAAAACCATATGACTAAATTAGACCTTAACCTTTTTTAAATTTAAATTATATGTATCATTATATTAATAATTTATTATGAGTTAACATATCACATAAGCAAAGTTGACTATAACATTTGTTAACTGAAACTTGACGGGAAGAACTTATGTCCTATATTTTTTAAAATATAAAGATTATTTTAGATATGAGTAAACCATAAGGACATAAGTGGTCCATGACTAAACTACAAGAACTAAAATGAACATTAACATAAGATTATATTTATTTGTTTATTAATTTAAAATAAAAATATGCATTCACTTTTGAATAAATAATAAAAAGTTTAGAAGGTAAATTTATCACGTAATATTCAATGAAGTATTGAAATATGTATTTATCATTCAACACTTACGTCAATATATATTTATAATATAATTTTCATCAATTACTTACGACTCAAACTCTTTTCTCCGGCTACGATATAAATGCATTCTCAAATGCAACCTTAACATCCCTTGATTTGATATATATCCTATAGTTTATAAAAATTATTAATTATTTTTGACCTTATAAATAAGGTTAAGATATAGCTAACAAGCATAACTGAGTTATATATAAAGTTTCTCATTTATACCCAGTTTTATGGTAAATCAACTCAATAACTATAGAATTAGACATTGGTTTTGCTTCATATATTTACAAATCATATCCTCATATCTATTATCATTAATGGATCCAATCACACTCAAAATATTTATTTGATGCTGTATGGCTGGTGATATTAAATTGACGCTTAACTACCATTTGGAATCGAGGATTCATAATAACAACTATAAGACTATTAATTTAATTATATTTATTAATATATAATTTTGGTTGTATTGATATAGAAAAATATATTTCCTAGTTTTTGTCCATCCGACAAGTGAAAGAAGGAATCGAAGATTTGGGTAATCAACAACTAAGACAAAAGCCCATTGCACTTTAACAGATGGAGAGTTAAAAGAAGTGAAGAAGACAACCATTTGGGAAAAACCTGTCATGTTGTGTTTAAGCATGAAATATAGCATCTACCATGCACTTGTGTAAGTTCATGTGATTGTGGAATCGGATATGAGATTAAGTTCATGAAATATAGCATCTATCCCAAATTGATTTTTGAGCTAATTTTGACTTTAATTCTTGCCCAAATCAACTTTTTGATTAGAAGCTCAATTTCTACTTTTAGTTCTACTAGGTTTTGATTCCAAATTAAATTTTTGATTGGTCACGACTAATTTTAACTTGGTAAACTCTAATTAGTTAATTAATTTGACCGATTTACTAGGCTGATTGTTGGATTGAATTTAGGTAGTTCAACTCTATACTACCGAATTTATTTTAACTCAATTTTGAGATATAATATTAAATAGGATTGATTAGTTCATTTGGTCCATTATAAAAGTCTTAAAAAAAGGTTTCTTTTATAATTTTATCATATAATATATAAGTAAAAAAAATTTATTACTTATTATTCTTAAATTTTAATCATTATTTATGGATATTTGTATAGTTATTCAGATGCATGTATTCTGAAATTATGAACATGACTTTTATTTTATCATGATTATTATTATCATATGAGTTTTGTCATATAGATTAAAGTTTATGTTCAATAAATATTTTGATTATTTTTTTAAATAATTTCTACATAATTAGATTTTTTAAAATAGTAAATATTATTTGTAACTTATATTGTTAAGTTTTATCACCAAAGTTTCTTAAGAGAGTGGGCTTATGTGATATAAATTATAATAAATATTTTATTACTTATAAAATATTTAAAATATATTTTATATCATTGTATCAGTTATATAGCCATTAAAGTAGTCTAGACTAATAAATTTATAAAATTACATTAAAGATTAATCTTAAATGATATTAAAAAATAATATTCATAATGTCATTCATAATTTAGAGATTTAGATAATTCAAAGTGAATAATTATATGATGGAATAAGATATACTATTTTGAATATCGTTATAGTTTTGGGTTATATACTTAAAGATAATAATTTTATTCCATTAGGATGGTATTAGTCATCTATAATGATAAAATTTTGTGTGAACATTAGATTTATCAATATTTCATCCAAATATGAAATAGAGATGATATCAATAATTTAATATTTACTAAGAATCTCAAAATAATAATAAATATATTATTTTGTTATTGTGGTATTTTTTTCATTACATTCTTATGCTTTTAGTATCTTTATATGTTTTTGATTAAATTAATATATATAATTTTAGCATATATAATCTATATTGAGAGTTACATATTAATATTATTTGTTAAAAAAATTACAGACTTAACTACTAAAAGTTTAGTGAGACGAATAATTAAAAACATGATTAAACAATATAATAGGATTAACTTTTATGATAATTATTAATAATATTTAAATTTTATTATAATATATAACTAGTATATTGGAATATCTAAAGATTGATTTAAAATAGTTGATAAGTCATTAACTAACACTTTAATAATAGAATTGACTACATTATTTCTATTCAATGAATTTTATGATATATTCTTTTTATGATGGATAAAGTTGTAAAACTTAAAGATATTGGGCATGAATATGAATTAATCTTGCATATGTAATTTTTTCTTAATTCTATTTTTATTGTTTGTTTAGCTATTCACTATCCTACAAATAAAGAATAAGTAAAATTTAAATGAACTGATTAATATATGTGTTTATTAATAATAAAAAGTTAAATCATATTTTATCAAAGAAATCACTTGATTTATAAATATTATACAAACTCATAAAAGAAAAATATTTACATTAAGATGTTATCTCTATGGTAAAAATATAAAAATAATTATAAAGTTTGGTTTGAAAAGAAAAGAAATATAAATTGACATTTCAAACATTATGGAAATTCCTTTTTGATAATTGATGGATTGATTCTGATAATCAACTAATATTATCAATAATATGCAAAAATTATTTGAACTCAAAAATCAAATGACTATTGACGGCTCATGCAATGTGTAGAGAAATATTTTATCAATAATGTGTAGAAAATAATTAATTCAGGTAAGGTATCGACCGTTTGCATCTTTAGGTATATATGATAAGTTGAGAGACAATTAGATATACAAGTTAAATTATCAAATTTGATAAGGATAATAAATTTTATAATAAATATGATGAATTTGATCATAATTCTAGTTCTCTTACTAGATTATTAAGTAATACATTTATACTCAATATATCTTATCAGATGTGTCACTACAAAATAAGATTATCGAAAGATAAAATCGTACTCTTATTAATATGATGTGAAATAGATTCATCGACTCCTTTTGAGTTATAAACTAATAAAAAACCTAATTCATATTAAAGATTGCTCTCGAGAGATAAAAAATAATATATGATATTTTTTCTCATTTAATGGTTTGACATTTTTTCGAAAAACCTAAGATAGCTCCAAAATAAATTCTAGTATCACACTCAGAAAAACTAGTCCACTAATAGTTCCATTTTGGGAAGTGTCTTCAAGCTATTAATTGACTTATAAGAAGTTAGCTCGCTTATCATTTATCGCCCTCGAATCTAATGAGATAGATTCATCGTTCTATTGAATTTGAATTATTGATCCAAAATATTTGAATTCAAGTACATGTATTATTATAAGTCAATTCAAATTCTTATTCATGAAAAATGTTATCATTATTATATGAAGATTTATAATCTTGTGTGGTCCAAAAAAAAAAGACAATTGACTATTTTTATGGAATCAAGATATATGCTATAAGAGATCTTATATACTAGACAACAATCAAGCCAAATATTAAACCTGAATGAAGTGACTTTGATTAATGAATATAAAAAATAAAAAAATTATGACAAATTCTAAGACAACATCGAATCTAACCTTTTTTTTTATATAATTAGTTGTCATACTACGTTAGAATTTTATTAAAAAAAATGTCACGATGAGTAATTTGTATGGACGTAACGAAAACTCATGCCGATAAATTTATCTCGATTTTGAGGAGCCAAGATTTTAATTGAACTTAAATTCACAGCAATTCAATATCTCAGGGTAAAAATTTATCAAATTAATTAAGTTGAATCATTGAAGAAAAAGGAGAACACACAAAGATCAAAAAATAGCTAAAACACAATATAGAATATTTAGAAGACCAATCAAACTAAACCCCAAAGAAGAATAAATTTCGATTGTATTCGGTAATATATTTATATTTTTAATGTGAAGTTAAAGAAAAAGATTTGAATAGATATACGGTTGTAGAATGCTTTGAATACTTGATAAGCAATAGATGAAAATTATCTTTTAAATATATATTGACATAAATGTTGTTTGATAAAATTATATTTCAAACGCCCATTGAATATTTTATGATAAATTTACCTTGCTAATATTTTTAATATTTAATCAAAGGTGAATACATATTTTTATTTAAATTAACGAGTAAATAAATAAATGTATGCAATCTTATAAGAATTTTTCTCTAGCTCAAACACATAATAAAAAAAATAAATAAATATAAAATAATATTTAAAAATAAAATAAATAAAAAATTATCTTATATTGGTTTCTAATTGATTTATTTTGAATTTTAGATAAAGTCATAAGATACTCTAAAAAATTGAGATAATATCAGCACTTGAATATTTTCAACAAATATGATTTAAAGAAAATTAATTAAACATCAATTCATATAAATATTTGATATGTGCTGCACCTTCCTTTCATATATTATGATTGTTTCATATACTACGATTGCAAACGTAGCCAAGACTACAATCATCGATCACAAGGGCAGGGAATTGATGATCCTGCAAGATCCGCATGGCGGCTTCCGCTCGATGCCTCACTCGACTTCATCTCTTTCACCTCGCCCAGAACCTTGGCCGCCCAGTCGGCGAAGCGGGCCTCGTCATGCCCGATCTGTGCGTCCTTGTAGAAGAGGAAGCACGCGAGCTTGTCCGTGTGCGGGCACTCCTCGCCCTGGGGATCTCGCCATGAGCCCCTGTGCTGCATTCCGGCCCAGTTGGCCATCCAGCTGTAGATGTACTGCCCCGCGCCGGCGAGCTCGTGCCACCCCTTGGGGTAGAACTCCATGACGCTGCTGTTCTTGTCCATCAGAAACAGGTTCGTCAACTGGCACCCGTGGGGAGACACCAAGATGTCCGTCTCGCTCATTAGCTTCACCTGCATCGACGATCGATGGCTGAGTCGGAGATGGGAAGAAGGAGATGGGGACTCTGGTTGAGTAGTACCTGGTCGCAGAACGTCATGTTGTTGCCCCATGCAACCTTAACCACGCACCCATCCACCTTCGCGCACTCGTTCTCGAAGATCCGGATCACCGTGGACTCGTTCTTGAAGGACCTCGATCCCAATCGAAGCAGCAGCGTCATGCGAATGGCCTTTGGATCCGTGATTGCTCGAGTAACGCCGCAGTAAGCTCTGGCTTTGCACCGCATCATGTCGTACACCTCCCGCCGCCTCTGCTTCTTCATCGCCCCTTCGTTATGCCTGAACACCACCGCCTTCTCGAAGCAAGCCGGTCCGGCGCCGCCGTGTCCTCGAAGGTCCTCGATCCTCACCTGCCCGATGGCTGCCCTGGTGAGATTGTGCACCCACGCGCCCATGCTGGTCCTGAGCTCGCCCCAGTGGAACAGCACCCAGCGATCGGGAACCGCGCATTCCTTCCTCTGGTGCCATGATACGAACGGAAGGATGGCTGACGTCCCGTGCCACAGGTTGCCGTAATCGAAGTAGGTGTCTGAGACGAAGGTTAAACCTGGAAAGAGCGTAGCGTCGTGCGGGAGGGCCTCAGGCCATGCTAACGCATACGAGTTCTGGGTCCCGTCGGAGGTGTCGCGGGCCGAGAGGCAGAGCAGCCTTCCCTTGGACGCCTCCGACGGGAAGTGAAGGTGCAGAGTCTCGTCACCTTCGAAGGTATCGTTCATGGAGCTCATGAACCACGTGTGGCCCGACGTGGGCTCCTTGGCGAACCTGAGGTCCTTCAGCGGGAGGAAGGTGACGGAGTCGCGGAGCATGGATCGAGCGCGGCCGAGCTCGGTGTGGATCGAGGATTCGTCTCGATGCAACGCCTGGTCGAAGAAAGGCCATGACAGGGAACCGGTGGAGACAGAGGACGTGAGGACCTGGATTTGGAGGAGGACCAGGACGAGGAGGGTGGCGAAGGTGGTGACGAAGCATATGGAGCTACTGTGGGAGTGGGAGAGGAAGGGGACGCATCTTGGGATGGCGAAGGATTTGGAATTCTGCTCCATCATGCTGCATATCAGAATGTAGAGATGGAACGACTGGTTATTTAAGTTGTACACCACCACAAAGCTTTGTATGTTCTGCATGATACTATAATCCGCAAGAAGAGTTACAACTTGAAGAAGAATGGTTGAGTTGTTAGATGGAAGAACCGCAAAAGGAGAATAGAAAGAACACAACCGCTGTTTGTTCTTTTATTGGAATTGATTACAAGACAGTGGAACTTAAAAATGCAAGGATTATTGGTGAATGTGCTATAGTGATGGAATCATGGTGTGCATGTTGGTAGGAAGATGGTGTATTAGATGTATAAGATACTGGAATAATTGGTCAATGGACTTCCATTTGTGTCATGAGCCACAGTGGGAGTCGTGGTGGACACGTAAGGATGGAGATGGAGAGTCATTATTTGTCTAATCTTATTACATACTTCATATATATATATATATATATATGGTCTTAGCATTTTCATCATCGATTTCCACTCTCACCACATCACACAAGAACATACTCGGTGTTGAGCAGAGTACTCTGCTCATCATCTTCTATCACCGGAGACCAAAAAGCAATCATTGCACTCTCAGA
The DNA here is from genome assembly GCF_036884655.1 of Musa acuminata AAA Group. Taxonomy (NCBI): domain Eukaryota; kingdom Viridiplantae; phylum Streptophyta; class Magnoliopsida; order Zingiberales; family Musaceae; genus Musa; species Musa acuminata. The sequence goes on along the minus strand of NC_088346.1, from coordinate 10,185,626 downwards.
TGGTCGAGGGCTGACTTCTCCCAGAGCTTGTTCCGCTGTTGGTGCTCGAGGTACTCCCTGTATCTCACTCCTCTGTACATGGCTGGCCTCTCGGAGCTCACCAGTTGGGCGACTGGTTCCACCACCGTGTCCAGCGAAGGAGCCACCACGGTAGCGATCGACATCCGCGTGCTTCGGCCATTGATGACGGCCCGGTGCAGCACGCTCTTGTACCTGCCATTGGTGACAATCTGCCTCCATGGATGGTTTTGCAGTCATCATAACAAGCTCAAGTTTGCCACAAGAACCAGTGGAGTTGTGGAGTGGTGTGTGTGAGAGAGCTTATACCTCCATCTGATCGCCAGTGTTCACGAGGAAGGAGTTGGGTGGGGGCTTGACATGAACCCATTTGCTGCCATGCTTGACTTGCAGGCCGTCGACGTCGTTCTGGTGGAGGAGCGTGAGAAGGCTGTGGTCGGAGTGGGGAGGAAGACCCATGGCCAGCTCCGGCTGAGGACAGGGAGGGTAAAGGTTGACCGCACAGACCTGGAAGCATGCGTCGAGGTCCAAGGCGTTGTTCATGTAGCCCTCGTCGAGTTCCAGGCTCTCCCACATGCCTCTGAGCAGTTCCATACCCACAACCCTCGTGCAAGCCGCGTACTGCCCCAATACCTCCCTGTAAGTGTTTGCGTTTATGCCACAGAGTCGAACTTATGAAGAAAGTAGTGAACTTGGACCATTGGAATACCTGAAACCGAGAGGCTTCGCCGGAGAATGAAACGCGGGGTGCACAACTATCTTGAAGTAGTCCCTCCAATAGCCAACGTCGTCAACCTTCGAGTTGAAGCTGGTGCCGTACCTGATGGGATCCATGACATGCTTCCCCGAATGCTCCGCCTTTTCCTCCTCCTCCAAGTCGAAGAACCCCTGGGCGGCAGCCAGCATCGCCTCCCTCACCGTCTCCGGCACGCCATGGTTCACAACCTGCAATCACACGGAGTCGATCAGTGTAAAGCCAGCATGCGCACGCAGAATTGGTGCTGCGAGCTGCGGACGTACCACGAAGAAGCCCCACTCCTCGCAGGCCCGGCCGAGCTGCCGCACCATCTGCGAGCGTCGGGCGGGATCTCCTTGGGTCAGCACGGAGAGATCGATCGTGGGGATTTGCCCCTCGAGGGTGGGATCGACGTCGGAGGGAGCGTCGGGATCTCGACAGGCATAGTGGGTAGGGACGGAGGAGAGGGCGCCGGAATCAGATAGTTGTTTGATGGAGTCTGGGAGAGAGAAGAATCGCGCCGTTGCCATGAGAGGACTTGGTGGAGGCTCAGATGTGGAGATGGGAGCGAGGAATTGGAGAAGGAAATGTTGTTTATTAATAAAAAACACATAAAATTAATTTTGCTATTGTTAGATTCGTAATAATTTGATTACAATTACACATTAGATTTTAGCTAACTTATGCTATATTTTTCTCATTCTAACCTTGGGAAGTAAAAAGAAGAGGAGGATATTTTTGTTGGCGATTGCAACAGGTGCTCTCATCCACACGAATCATGATGATGACGTTTGGCTGCCACTGGTTACCGGATCAGGACGACGACTTCAGCCAAAAGAAGACGAGATTGATTGCAGCAACTCTTATGGGAGGTAGCGTGGTTGATGACAATTACATGAATAAATGTATATATCAAGCATAAATAATCAATAAAAAGAAGGTTTATAAAAGTGTGGTTGATGACATTTGACGGTTGTCATGAGGTTGTTTGGCGTCGCCCCATTCTAACAAACTTGTACTCGAGAAACCGACGCGCTAACGCCATCGCGTCGGCAACTTTTGCTTTATTATTTTTTCTTAAAATTCTATTATTTTTAATACGAGAAAAATAAAAAAAGATCCTTTTAAACACCGCCCTTCATTTTGTATTTTTGTACATTTCTTCAACGGATGGTGTAATGCCACGTCATTCAAATTGGATTTTGGTTATTAGTGTGTAAATGCGGTGAGGGGAAAAGGGAAGGAATGGAAAGAGCTCGACTCGGTCAGACTCGCCCGGCGTGTCCGGTAGCTGACGACTCGTCGTCGTCGGCCGCGGCGGCGGCGGCGACGACGGACTTCGTGGCGCCACTGCCCCCGCCTCCAAGGCAGTAGAACGGCGTTCTCACGGCCGTGAACTTCCCGCTCGAGGAACCTTCCGCTTCCCCCTTCTTCACCGACGCCTCCCCGCCGTCAGCTCTCCTCACCGTCGCCCACGGCGGGACCTTCGCCGACAGCGTCCGGATGAGGAACGACGGCCAACGGTCCGACCTACCCAGCCGCACGCTCCTCCCACCGCGGCTGCTCCCCTCCCCTGCTCCTCCTCCGCCAGTGCCACGGGACCCACGACGCCAGCTCCCCTCGACGGCGGTCGCAAACGAGACGCAGCTCGTCGACCGGTGGAGCTTCTGAGAGGCAAATATCTCCCGCCACACGTGTTCTGGGAGCCGCAGGGTGTACCGCTCGACGTTCTCCCCGGACAGAACCACCGAGTGTCCTGTCGTGTGGGAACGACGTAATTTCGGCGGCCGGCGCCCCGATCGCGATCCCACCTCCGGTCTCTGCCTCTCCTCTATCCGTGCCAATCCCTCATTATTGTCCTCCCCGGGCGCCTTGTCCACGACGATCGTCAGGTGATCCAGCGGCCGCCGCAACTCCTCTTCTACTCGCCGCTGGGACGGATGATGGGGTGTCTCGCGATCCGGGTCGGCGGCAATGACCACGGTCGGGGTTTCTCTGTCAGCCGTGGCGTTGGCTGCTTCAGCGAGGTTGGAACGGCAGACGGGGCAGGTGACGTGGGAGGCGAGCCAGGCGTCGATGCATTCCGGGTGGAAGGCGTGGCTGCACGGAGGAAGAAGGCGGAGGGCGTCGTCGTCCTCGAACTCGCTGAGGCACACCGCGCACTCCAGCGCGCCCTTTCCCAGCTTAAGCCCCTTCACCTCCGCGTACACCAATGTCGGGAACGTATACAGAAGCTCCGGGCTCAGCCCCATCTGCTGCTGCAATAGCAGCCTCCGCGACCGGGCTGCAGTTCCTCGGGCGAGGCCGTGTCGGTCGGAGCCTCCGCCGGCGCAGTGGCGGATGTAGATGGAGAGGAACCCCACTAAGAAGAGGGCGGCCACAAGGAACACGATAACTATGGCCATGGTGGCGTTGAAGCTGGGCGCCCCGAAGTAAGGGTTGTACTTGTCGGAGGGCACCGAAGCCGACGAGGACTGTGCGTGGGCGCACCTGGCAGTGAGCAGAAGCAGCGCGAGCGGGAGGACGACATAGCCGGCCGACGCGATCGGACGGCAGCCGTGCGTCGTAGCCATGGAGGGCGGTGAATGGCGTCGCGGGGCGGAGTGCGATAAAGGCGGAAGGGAAGGCGTATCGACGTGAAGATAAAACCGCGTCAGGGCGCACGCTTCAGAGCACCAGGAAGGCGGTTCGAAGCTTCGGTGGCACGTGACGCGCGCACGGTCACGTGGTTGCTTACCCACGGGCCGCTCCTCCGTTCGTACGCAAGCAAAGCATCAGGGTGACCACCAGTGAGCCGACCGCCGATTGGCCGACGGATCCAGTTCACTTATGGGTATCAAGTCACCAATCAGAAAAAGACGTCTTCAGATTGGTCAATAACGCATGGGGCCCGTATCAACGACGAATGGGTCCCATAAGACTGGCATAGGTAATTGACGTCTTGTGAGGTTCTACTGATTCCTTCCGTGTTCGCAGGTGTCGTCAATGCAGCAGCAGCAACTCCGTCTGCTCGACTCATCAACCAACTAGAGGCATCAGTGGTCGGATACCGTCCATTCCAATCATGAATCCCCAGCTGTTCTCACCACCTTGACTCCTGCTGGTTAGCATCCACCGCGCAGGTATAACTTGTACTTGAAGCTTGGTAACGTATGATAGCTGTGAAGCATTGGGTGGGCAAATCAATCGAAGCCAGCAGGTAAGCAAGAATGATATTTGCGGCTTATTCCTTTGCATGATATGACAAATTAGGCATCAACATAGAAAATCTGGCATGTTCTAGTGAGATATATATATATATATATATATATATATATATATATATATATATATATATATATATATATATATATATATATTCAATGCCTGGACACGACAATCAATAATACGGCATGCACAGACTGTACTCCCATTTGCTAGGTTTGGTTGAATAGAATAGTGCATGACATTTGTGCACCACGAAGATAGGCTGGCTGTGGTTTGTTCAGTTCTGGAACACATGCATTTGTCTCTCTCACAGTGTCGGTTGGTTGACTTGAACAAAGAGTGTGGCTTTTCGTTCTTACTGTCTTAATATGTATTCGTTTTAACTAGCTAACAGTTAATAAAGCTAATGCTCTTAGACTCTATACAGATACCACCATCAGTATCTGCAACTTATGCATCTTGTTGTTTTACTTGCAAGAAAATTTACTATACATATTGCTTTTCCTTTAACTGAGACTGAGAAGAAGGACCATAATACTTCACAAGGATGAGTAAACAGTGTGATCTAAGTCATTGAAGGTGGGGTAAGTTAAAAGGGGGCAAATGACATAGCCCTATATTTTCAAACAATGTCATATGATGATGATGTTGCACTAGTGGAGTCAGTGACCATGAGATTAATTATAGCTCACAGTCATCTTCAAGCAACTCCCTTATTGCCTCTTAGCCATGCCAACAATTAGATTGCTGCATCTTAGCATTTCGGAATCAGTATCATTTGGTTTTTTAAATTTTAAAAATCAAAATCAGAGTCAGTAGTTCCAATTTATATATCATTGGTTTCGATTCTTAGTAATTGAATCGTCCGTATCCGATTCTAATTCAGTTCAGAATAAGTCATCGAATCGAATTATAATTAGCTCACATGAAAGGCGATTATTATCGTTGAATTTAGATTTTATTACTATCAAATTAATATTTTAAATTAAAAATTATCGAGATTTTAGATATACTGTCATTATACAAATGTTTTAGATTCTAAATTTATTGAACCTGTGAAATATTCATCATTACTTCGATTACTCATTATTTCCAACGTGGATCAAAGTCAACGTTGGTCAAAATCAAGATTGATGGTTTGACTATCTAGATTTGAGTCAAATAAGGATCAAAGATGGTATCATCTTACATTTATTTTACCAATAAACAAGAAAGACATGATCGAACTGCTTGTCACTGTACCAACACACAGGCATGAGCCCTACTTGTTGCTTGCAATTATGAATGCTTGGTCTCCCAACAATGAAGTGCTTGTGCTTGGACTTGGAAGCAAGTTGAGATGAATGCAACCCCTTCTGAGCCCAATTTGGAAGGTTGCTTGTACCAATTTCACATGTTGTCACAAAATGTGTCAGAGAAATTAATTAGGAAGCAACACATATAGACAAACAAACTCAATTTTAGTATCAGATATCAATATAAGACAATGAATTCTGGGTGTAAACAAAAAAAGGGGGGTCAAGATAAAATTATTTCACTAATCAAGATTAATGTTTCGCTAATTAAGATATTAGATAAAGGAGGAGTTGTGCAATGGCCAATATTATTTATCCTATAGAGATTAGTGATCATAGAGATTGAACTCGAATCGACCTTGTTTCTTGATCCAACCATCCGAAAAATTAAACCTATTCCTTTTTTTTTTTTTTGCCAAACATGATTTTTCACGCAAAGATTGTCTCTCTCGTAAACATAATAAGACTACATAATATTCAGGAAGGGACCATTTTTTTTCATTATTATTCTTCAATCAATTTTTTTGATTAATAGGAACAAAAAAAATAATTTTCTACGCACAAGAAGAATTTTAGATTAATAAAAATCTCTATACATTTATATTATTAAGTGAAGAAAATGGTCTCACGATATATTTATATACTAACGATATAGCGATTAAGTGAATGTGTCCTAAGGCCATTTACTAAAGATTTAAATAATTAGAACTATTCCAAGAATTCAACGTTGATTTCAGATCGAATATCAAATTTATATTAAAAGAATAATAATATTAGAAAAGGACTAAAGAACACTTGTTATGTTACTAAGTATTCAAAGAGTCTGAAAGCTCAAGTTCTAAGGTTGTTTAATCTAATGTGTGTTATCCTTAAATCATTTTGATTCATACTTATTGGTTTATAGATCTTTGCAATCTGCAAATGATGGTTGTTTCATATAAAGAATTTTCCCTAATCCAACAAGCTTAAATAAATTTATTTAATCCAAAAGGAAGATAATTTTGTTTCCCACTATGGTAGTGATATTAGGCTCCCCTAAGAACCCTAGTTGAATGTGCATAACACTTCCATGTCAAACATTATCCACACAGTAGATTCTTGCAATCCACTGTGGAGTAAAGTGCACTGCTCATGCATGTAGGACTGTGTGGCCTACACAAAGGCCTAAGGAGGGGGTGTCACATAATTTGATGCAAAAGAGACAAATCCATGATCTGCCAACCCTTGTAGACAATCATTTGATAACAACATGACAAGCTCGAAATTCCACACCCACATGGGATGCTCCTTCGCAGGTTTAGGTTATGCTCATTGCCAAGGTAGATGACAATGATCGATCCATCCTCCATCTCTTGTGGTAATAAAGGATCACATTGTTTCTCACTTTTCATCATAAAGTAGACAAAAAGGGTGGAAACTGAAACTTTCACCTGCTTGCAGTATTTGGTGTGTGTGTGTGTGTGTGTGTGTTAATGCTGTAAGATCCTTCGAGTTGTCAAACTCTATTCTTCCATAAAGATTTCTGCTCTGTTTCAACATATTTTAGAAACAATACAAGAACACAAATGTTTCTGTATCCTTTTCTCTTAAGTGCCTGTGATCAAATTCACAAGTGTCGGAAAGAAATGATGAGACAGCATGTTCTCCTTCCCCAGAAGAATTATACCAAAACAGCACTCAGGTACTTCACTTGGGAATCTATCCCAACCAGCAGCACCCACAGCTGCTAGAGCAGTCAGTACAAATCACTGCCACAGCTGCCAACCTCTTGTTTTGGTGTGTCCTCAAAGTTGTCAGATGATCTTATGACCAAGGAATCATTATTTCTTGTAGGCAACACACACAGATGTATGTGATCAGGCATATCAAAATGATCCCAGAACAAGCTGCTGTCAGTCCAATGCAAACACTTCTCTTTTTTTGTTTTTTGACCTGCAACCATGGGAAGCCTCAAAGAATGGGTGTGTCATTTTCGGGGGCTCTCTGGCCATGGCCACCCACATGAACAGAATGCAGCAAGCTCCGAATCAAGCATTCGATTCCCCTCCCGCCCTTCCTTATCCAGACTTCCAAGCGACGTAGAACAAGTGAGAGAAGATGCAACAGCTGATCTGATGCGTTGGTGTCGGAGCAATACGGTGAGAGCAGCAAGCTAGGAGAAATCATCTTGGCATCCACGGCAGATGTTTGCAGAGGAATCGGAAGGGAGCGTCCCTGTGGCCATGACACAGCTTGTCGCGGTGGTCACATGCGCCCTTTCTCACTCCCAACTCTCGTCCTCAGGCCATGCAGAGAGCATCTGAGCTCCCATTGCCATCTCCTTTTCGTGTGTGTCGGCTTCTGTGCGTATCCGCAATACATGAGCACATGCTGTAGCCCATTTCACCACCAATGTTACTTGTTGCTTGTCTCCTTTCACTCCCTTGGCCTTATATGACGTCGGCCTTATACGACCACCTTGTCCTTTGTTGCGTTGCCTTCCCGAGGCCTTTAAGATGAAAGAAATAAGTATCTTAATTTTTTTTATTAATAATATGTACGAATTTATACATAAAAAATGACTATAAAAATATAATAATTATATATATTTAATTAAATATAAAATATTTATCTAAATCATTAGAGGATATAACGTTGAGATCATGATCTAGTTATTCGATAGAATCATAATAATATATTATCATAATATTTATAATTTAGAATCATAATGATATATTATCAAAATATTGAGAGGATAATCTTATCATTATTTAATTTTTTTAATAATATCCTACTTAGTATACTCTCACAAAATAGTGTTTCAATCCGATATATCGATCAAAATTTTAGAAATCACTAGCGAGACAAAAGCTTATAAGAGCATCTCTAAATTCATTACAAAATGAAACATGAGAGACACTTAACTTACTATTTTAAATTTTGTCACGAATAAAGATTAGCAAATATATATGTTATCATGATATTATCATAATATATAGATGAAGGATTAAAGAACGTGATAAATAGTCCATGAAGTAATAATTAAATTTATTAAATTTTAATAATTATAGAAGAAATTACTCGTCCTTAAGAGATCTTGAAATAAAGTATTGTTTCTTAAAACTCAAAGCAATTTGAATTGTGATTAAGAAATATGACAGAAACACTAGCAGATGTCATCTCATCATTATTATTTGTTGAATCAACATAAAGTAACAGAAAAAGTAATTTTAAAAAAATAAGTCATAATTAATAGTATCTTCTAAGTACCGGAGAAGATATTTAACATTTATTTAATAATTAAAAATAGGTTTATGCATAAAATGAGATAACTTGTTAACTACATGTGTAATATCCAAATGAGTAAATGTCAAATATTGTTGACTTATCTTCAAGCATTTTGGTAGAAGATCAAAATATATTTATGTTGAGAAAACAAAAAAGACTATTTGCTCTAACTTGAACATCAAGAAAATAACTACTGATCCAAGATTTTTTATAAAAAAATTATTTTTAATCTATTGAATAAATAATTAAATTAAGTCATCCATACAAGCTAGTAGAAATATAGTTATATCCTCATTAAAATAAATGAATAATGAATAATAAGATTAAAATTATAAAATTTAATTGATACTAAGATATATTCGAAGTTCATGATACCAAATATGAGGGACCTAATTGAGACCATAAAAAACTTTGCATAGCATACAAATATGTTGAGAAAGAGAAAGATTATGATTAATAAATTTTGAAAGTTATTGTATAAAACATTCTTAGAAATATAACAATCAAGAAATACATTATTCATGTCCAACCATCAAAGTCTTCAATTGTTTGGTAAGATAAGATATAAAATAATATGAATTATTATTAGTTTCACAACTAGGCTAAGGTGTTATGGTACTCAAGGCTTGGGTATTGATGAAATCTCTTTGTATTATATTATATTTTATATTTATTAATAGATAAATTAGGATTTTGTTAATAAAAAAACTCATTTGTACCAATAAAATTTTGACTTGAATTGGATAGGACCTAATCTTATGTAATAAAGCATTATAGTTTTCAAACATTATTGTTATTTATTCAGGAGTTTACAAGACTTTGTTGATAGTAGAAGGTTCAAAAATAAATTTTTAGGACTGTTTTATAAAAAAATATTTATTTGGTTTAAAGGCTTGATTTTTAGATTTAGTAATCAACGAATAAATTAGTGTAGGGTCAATGACATCTCCAAAATATGTTGAATAAGAAGAATTTAAAATAGGAGATACTAAAACTAAATAGTTGGATGGACAAGGTAATATAGTGTCAATCATGTACCATCGAAAGGTAATTGTCAATCATGTATCATTGAGGAAAGACCTAATAAGTTTTGAGTGGATAAAGTATTTGGATTGATGGGTGAGATTAATATTTTAATCTGAACGAGAATGATAATATGAGGTGGCTCATGAATTTTGGGAATCCAATCAATAAAGTTGATGGAAGTTAGTCTACGTAAAAGAGGGTTAAGTGATTTATAAGACAAAATAAATTCTACAAAATCAATTTAGTAAGAAATAAAAATTCTTTTGTTCGATAGATCAAAATATTTAATGTCACTTTGATTAGTAGAATATCTACAAAAAAAAATATGATTTTGATCAGGCTTTCAATTTATTATGGGTGTAACATTTTAAACATAAATAACATAGACATCTAAAAACATGTAATTTATTATAATTACGATTAGATCTAAAATAGTTTTTCAAATAATGAAATCAAGAACTAGAGTGGGTATATAATTAATAAGATAAGTTGATATAATAAATACATGAGACCAAAATTAAAGAGGCAAGCAATTTAAGCATGTACGTCAGGTGATTGTGCCATATTTGAAATTGAGCCTTGATAATAGCTAAAATAAAGATAAATTTTGATGAAAATAGTGTAATAGTTGACCACTTATAAACTCTATATTCAGCTTCTCCACAAGATATGTCTTTGTATTTAGATCATTCACAATAAATAAAGTTGGTAAGAATTCAGTAGAAATATTATTAGAAGAAGTTAATTTAAAGACATATATTTGGTTATTTTTTATTTTAGAAATATAAAGAACATTAGAAATTAAAAACAATTTTGAGAAAAAAATTTATAAAACTAATATAAGTTATCTTAAGACCTTTATTATCATCTATCATGATATTATCTGATCATCAAGTGAAGAGATAGATTATTCAAGTAAAATATGACATGATGATAAGCCCGAGAATTAACAAGCTAGTTTGATGAAAGTTAAAAAGATTAAACAACAAAGTGAGCATGTGGTATGATAATGAAAACCAACTAGGTGGTGTAAGGTAGGTAGTGTATGGTGGGTAATGAAAGCTAAAACATCCGTAGAATATTAACTTACAAACGATAATATTCCTTGGCAACATGGCATTGCATGTCATATATTTAATAAATAATTTTGTTGTCGAATTATTTCTTAGATAAGTTGATAATTTTGTTATAGGCTTGTTGCATGTTACTCTAGAATAATTGTTTGGATGATTACCTAGTTGTGGATATTGCCTTTATTACTAGAATTAATTTTATTAGTAAAATTGATAATGATAGAAGAGATATTAGAATGATGTGACTCTCGCTTAAAATAAGCTTTATAGTTAGAAAGCTTATCATGAAGTTTTTTAAAAAGATATAGGACTATCCCGAACACAAATCACAATCAAAATCTCCTTATAATTTAAATTAAGATCATTTAATATATGAAAATTGATCTTTTTATCGTTAAAAGATGTAAGTCATAGCAAGTGCATTTGCTTGAGTTATGATAGTATACATATAGTCAGAAAACAAGAGAATTTCTCAAAGTTGTATGAGATAATCATGAGATTAGTTGATATATATTATTATAAACTTGGACCACATGAGAGAATTTTGTAAAGACTATATAGGGAATGATTCGAGGAGAGAGAGAGTGAGAGGTAATGATAGTATTTATAAGAAGATGATCTTGACGGATCCAAAAAGTATGTTTAGCATTAACAATTTTAAGATTGTTCTTTCTATTTATGGAGAGCAAGTGACATTATAATCTATATAACCCTATATAACCCATAAGATGATAATCAATTTGAAAAGAATAAAATTGATCTAAGAAGTATAATTTATGGCTATGAGAGATATTACCAATCAAATCAAAAAGTGGAGTGGAGAAAAAAAAAACTTGAAGCAACCTACAAGTTTCAATAAGATGACTAGTTTGATTTTTTTTTAATAGTGAGTATGAATTTATACTCACTAGTAAGATCTAATTATAAAATATAAAATTATAATTATATTTTATAATAAAATATAAAATATAATAATTATATAATTTTTCAATAAATAATAAATATAAAATATCTCTCTAAAATTTTCATAATGGAAGAGATCATGATTATAATCCTTATTATTTGATAGAATCATGATTATATATTATTATAGTTTCTATAATTTAAAATTATGATGATATATTATCGAAATATTAAAAGAATTAGAATAATCTGATTTATTTTTTTCAGTAACATCCTTCCTATGCCTAGTATAAGTCTCCTCCATTCAGCTTCTTCCTCTTCCCCAACGGAAAAGGCAAGCTTGATCTTTGTGTGCTTTGTCCATAGATAGGTGATTGATCGAAGAGAAATGGCACTGGCCGAAGCACTCGGTTTTACAACGAAGGAGCTGTGTAACGTGGGATGCGAGATAGGTGGTGGCGGCGACGGTCGCAGGAAGCTGAACCGAGGGAGGGAGGTGGCAATAGGGAAGCGCGGCAGCGGCAGCAGCTGGGACACATGTTGCTCCTCCATGCTGCAAAACTTCGATGACTGGGATGTGGATTCGTGGTCGCCGAAGACCGGATCAGCTGCCGTTTGCCAGGAAGGGACGGCGGACCGGAGGAAGAGGCGGCGCACGAAGCGGTTCAAGAACAAGGAAGAGGTGGAGACCCAGAGGATGACTCACATTGCGGTGGAGCGCAACCGGCGGAGACTGATGAATGAGTACCTCGCCGTGCTCCGGTCACTCATGCCCGCCTCCTACGTCCAAAAAGTTCGTCTTCCACACCTTCCAGAAATTGATTCCATCTCATCCGAGACATCTCTTCTCCTAATCTCTTCCACTATTAACAGCCACTTTTTCTCATCATCTCATCAAGATTCTAATCGTCATGCAGCAAAACAATTGCACCATCTTCCCTCACATGTTTGCACATATATGGCCTAAAACCAGTTCAATAATCTTTGATCGATGAAGAAACCCCAAACAGTTCATCTCTTCCTTGGCAGGGTGATCAAGCATCGATCGTTGGAGGTGCCATAAATTTCGTCAAAGAGCTTGAGCAGTCAGTCCAATCCCTCGAGGCTCAGAAGCGCATCAGGGAACGATCAAAGGCGGCTCCTTTCGCTGACTTCTTCACCTTCCCCCAGTACTCATCCAGCTACTCGCACTGCACTAGCACTTCTAGCACCGACACTACCGCCACCGTCGAAGCGGCGGGCAGGAACCCATCGGCCATGGCTGACATCGAGGTCACCATCGTCGAGAGCCATGCCAACGTCAAGATCTTCTCGAGGTGGCGACCCAGGCAGCTGCTGATGCTGGTGCTGGGCCTGCAGAACCTGCGGCTGACGACGCTTCACCTCAACGTGACCACCGTCGACGAAATGGTTCTCTACTGTTTCAGTCTCAAGGTAAGATGAGCCACCACCCTCTTGATTCCAATCCCTTCTCTCGATGCCATGACTCACGAGTTGTTGTTTTCTTCCTCTGCTTTTGCTGGTGAAGGTAGAAGACGATTGCCAGTGTGCATCAGTGGATGTGATCGCCACTGCAGTCCACCAAATAATTGCAAGGATCGAGGAGGAGGAGACTGCTCACCAGTAATCCGCTTCTATCAGAACACTTCAGTGACAATAATGTCGGTGCCTATAGCGTTCTGTATGTTCTTTTAGATTTCTGTTTGCTGCTTATTGAATTGGCTTCAGAGTGAGAGAGACTCCATCATCGCTCCAAGAGATGTTAGATAGTATGCAATGGCTTCTGGTTGTGTAAGAGCTCAGTTCATGACTTACCATAATGTCTTCTTTCTTCTTGTCGTTCATCGAAAAGATTCAGATGTTCCATCTGCATCTTTGCAGTTTCACACTTTAAACTCAATTTACATAGGAATCATTTTGTTTAATTCTCTTAAAGGAGGCCTTTAAATGAAGCAGCTTTAGAAGTGATGTTTTAGGTACTTGATGTGCTTTGAACATATATGATCACTATGTCAAGAAAAATGAAGATCTAAGTTCACTCTTTTCTCCTATTTATCCTGTAATCCTGTTTGAATCCCTTTGTTTCTCTTCCTTCTCAAGAAAAGACTTAAAAGTTGCGAGGTTAGAAGACAACATAAGCTGTTGAAGGATGCGATTGCTTTTTGTGCTACTTCTCTGAGACAAGCATGGAGGCTGTTGATGAACAATGAGTTGGGTATAACACTGTGGCTAAAAGTCTTTCTCAATCCTGTTTACATGCACATTTTAAGGAATGCTCATTGTCCTCTCCCACAATACAATGCAAGATGATTGAAGGAGCTCATGCCCCATGTGTCCTTGTAAATGACAAAAGAAGCAGCTTAAACAAGAAACATGTAGTCCAAGAAAACAACAGTGTATGGATCAGAATGTCAAGCATAATTGCAGGTTACTGAGCGTTGAAACATGTGCAAGAAGCATCAATTTGTTTTATGAGAGTGTAGTTCATTGTTGAAAGTGGATTGCAAGTATTCAACTCAACCCAACTTTGCATGACCTCCTTTGGTTCATGCATTGGTCCTCCTTGCATAGACAGAGGTTGCTGAATTCTTTTCAGCATCTAATGTCTTCTAAAAGAATTATCGGCTGAGTCTTTTATATGGTTGATGGAGGAGTTCTTGAAGTCCCAAGCAATGCATTCAGCATCCATCAGGACAGAATCAAATTATTGGAATTCTTGCAGTTCCTGCAACTTCACATCAGTTATCTGAAATATCTGGCAACAATGTCCACTTGCAAGCTATTACCTAAAGAATTATATGGATTTAACCAGACACTTCCTGCAAGCTACACTATAAAGAAGAATCTACAGTGTTGACTATGGACAAGTCATTGTCTGAAAGCTAAGACATGATTTCCTTAAATCAAGTGACCAGCTTTCCCTACAGAAAAAGAAAGAAAGGTATGTGGCTGGTCAATTCAAGAGCATTAACTTTAATGTACACACACCAGAAATCTTTCCAGGTTATGTTCTTGATGTTGTAGAATCACTGTCACCTTCCATCTCTGTTTGAGAAACACCACAACCTATCCAGTTGATACTCAAAATGTCCATAATGTACATGCATATCACTCCTAGACTACCCACATAATGCCTGAGAAGAATGAAGCCAGAGGTAGCACTCTTTCTTTGTTGAAGAATCAGTATCTAACATGAATAAAGTGTTACATGAAGGAATTGGAGAAAGGAAGAAAGCAAAGCAGAAAAGGAAACAACAAAATGGAAAAAGAAGAGACACAAGAAAAATTAAACACGCAAGATTACAAAGTAGATGTTCTTTCTCTACTTCTTACATCTTCAGATTAAACTGGCATCTTCTTTCTTACAGGAAGCAGCACGAACAGATTATGATTCCAGAGTTTGAGCTTTTAGATTTGCTGATGCAAGCCATCTCTTCCCCGTCCTTTAAACAACTGTTCATGGGATTACATAGAAGTTGGATCCTGGTAACTGAAGCGTCCCATTGTTGGATATTGTTTGCCGAGAAGTCTTCCATCATCACGTTTTGGTTTGTACTTGTAGTTTTTCGACTTTTAGCCCGATCATTTTTGGATTAAGAAATGTTCTCTGTTCTTCGATTCTGTGTTCTTCGAATACCAGCAGTACGGTATCGGACCACCTATAGGCGACACGCGTCAGGTCCGCAAATAGCCACGTAGACAATATCCGTGAGCGATTAATGGAGCCAAGCTGGACCGTGCCTATGCCCAGACAGCTGAACCGGTACTTATTTATCCTAAAGGGGCGCTCCACGGATTGAGATCTTTTCTTGTGTCCTCTGTTCTGGGGTCATGGCGATTCCCCTTCTCCGACTCTCTTCCTCTCACAACCCTCACCTCTCTCCCTCCTCCCCTTCGTTCTTCTCTCTGCCCTCTCCTTCCCGCGTGACATGTTCTCCTAGAAGGGCGAGTGGAGTTCTCCTCCTCCTCCTCCGTCGAGAGATATCTGCTTTTGCCGCTCTCAGCAGCAGCGCTCCGGCAGCACCAGTGGAAACGGCGGAGAGCTCGGGGGAGGCTCGAACGAGGCTGATCGCCCAAAACGTACCTTGGACCTGCACGGCCGATGACATCAGAAATCTGTTCTCGAAGCACGGCACTGTCGTCGACGTTGAGGTTCGGATTCTCCTGCTCTATGCCTAGGGAAAAGATCGAATCTTTGAGCGCGAGTCCATTTGTATCATACCATTTTAAGTTCTAAGCGGGATTTGCTGTATTATTTCTTTTAAATGCTTCCGACTTTATGCTTGATGGGATATTAATGTCTGCTCATGATTTATGAGTGAAAAAAATGATTTTTTTTATTATCTGAGTATAAGCAAAACTAAAGAGCTTGAAGGATGATAATTCTGATGCCATGAAGTCGGAATTTACTAATTTCACTATCACTGGTTACATATTATGGCGAATATGAACATCATTGATGTATTTACAACCCAATTGATTTATCCAATACTAGAGCTGAATGATTGGCAATGCCAATTATATCATAAAGCATGTAAAACAACAAAAAGAATTCTAGTCCACTGGTATAATTCCTTATCTAGGATTATATCTCTTGAACTTTTGTTTATTTAATAGATGCCTTGATATTGTTCACCCATCATGACATAACTAGTGCATGTTCTTATGCTAATGGTGGCAACCATTAGGATTTCGATATTGGTAGAACTAGCATCAATATCAGGAAGTTACTTGAAACGGGGTGTCCTTCTTTATGCACATGTCAAAATCTTGGTAGACCTTGATGAGTATCCTGCAATCTGTTTGCTCTGACCCTTTTACAATTGCTTTAAAGATATTTTGGCTTATTTCACCAGCACCAAATTATTGTCACTTAGACCTTGCTTCTTGGTCCAGCTGTCGATGTATAACAGCAGCAAAAATAGAGGATTGGCATTCGTAACAATGGCCTCGGAGGAGGAAGCACTAGCAGCACTTAGTCATCTGAAATCATATGTAAGTAGTTCTCAGGGAACAATGGTGCTATCGTTCATCTTATATTTATGGTCAGAGCATCAGGCCTCTATCATTGTGGTGGGTGCTTAATCATGAGTTCTGTTGGTGATTTAGGATTTAGATGGTCGTGTGATCAAGGTGGAATTTGCAAGATCTGTGAAGAAGGCTCCTGTTGTGGCAGCAGGTCCTGTTCCAAAGTATAATGTGTTTGTGGGCAATTTAACTTGGAGGGTAAGATCTCGGGATCTTCGAGAATTATTTAGTGGCAGTGGGAACATCCTATCTGCTGAAGTCATCTTCCAAAGCAATCCAAGAAGATCAGCAGGCTATGGATTTGTCTCGTTCTCATCAAAAGAAGAAGCAGAAGCTGCAATAACCACTCTGAATGGAAATGTAAATTTAGGTTTATGTCTCTAGTCTATTGTGAGATTTCCTTTTATGACAGATGCACACAGATTCCTTTCTGGCATGGCTGTGCATGTTGATGCGACAGTACAGACTAGCTCAGCGAATGCAATTACATTTTCGGCATGGCATGTGCCAAATGGCACAACAATTCATATATAGCAAACCGTCTACCATTTACTGTTTATTTATAAGTCTTCTATTTTATCATCCGGTTAACACGTTGCTAACCACTGCAGAAGTTGATGGGAAGACGCATTCGTTTGGTGTTGGGTAAGGATCAAGCAGTTGATGCTGAAAACAAGGTGGATACCTATGAGCAATCAGATGAGATATCAGATGAGGTAGATGCTAGCTGAGAGCAACCAGAGCCAGATGAGACATGGCTGAAGAAAATTGAGGCATGTAAAAGTGACATTATATATATTTATGTTTTTTGCATTAATATATATTTCTCTTTTGGTTCAGTATTTATTTACTTGACTACAGTTTTTTGTGAATTTATTTCGTTTGTGTATCATATTCCATATCACTGAGTTTCTAGTCAGATCTTATGTGAGAATCAATCCATAAGAGCTGGATCAATGTTTCATGAAACTTAGTTGGTGGAGCTATTTAAATTTATATCGATTATAACTACTTGCCTTTATTATAAGATTTTCAATGAAATGTAGACTTTCTTGTGACTGAGCGGCTGTTAAACATCTGGAAATAATAACCCTTTGCTGAAACTATCATAACGATATGGACATTAAAATGGCATGGGAATTAACATTAAGATGAATGTGGCATATAGGCTATTATCTATATAGCAAGTTACATCTTAACCTCTGCCAACAACTAAAAGAGCGGGTAAAAAAGTGTTTGCCACGAGACTGAAAGCGCAGTTGGTAAATTATTGGTTGGTAGAACGCATGCTATCAGCACCTTTCTCCTTTTGAAATTCACGCATACTTGAGCAACATTTCTCTATAACAGAAGATTGATGTTGTAGATATCAAAGAAGACCTTGAAGCTACCTTGGTGGGTTGTGTACTGCTTTAGATGTTTGACTTGATCTCACTCGACCTGTTCATGAGCTAGCATCTATGGGTTTCAATGGTTTGGTCTTTCTTCAATGACTTGAAAGCTTGGCGGAAAGAATCATGGACCTGGAACTGCACCATAAGCTCATTGATGAATGCACCAAAACCATAGTGAGAAGTGGAGGGTGTTAAAGCATGAACGATGTCAAGTCTAAGAAAGGTACGCAAAAATTCAGTCGATGATTTGCATTTTTCAGATGATTGAATTCTTACATTAACCAGCTGTATTCCTGAGATACTTATGATGCTGGAGCCTGACTCTTAAGCCTTTATAAGCATTGCTGTTTCCATAAAAAATGATCAAATTATAACTTGAAGAATGATCCTTTGAAGTCAGATAAAAGTCAAATAATGAAGTTGTCTCAAGATTTCATTTATAGGTTATATTTGCAGTTAGACCGACTGAGATAAATGAAGGAAACCTCTGATTTTGTCATGGATAGATAACATTCTAAAACTTCCATGCTTGTTTATGTCAGAGAAGCCAAATATCAAAGTTATCTCATTAGGCTTTACAGATTTAATTTATAGGCTGTCTGCAGATACTGAAGGAAACTGAGTTATGGATAGATTACATTCTAAAACTTTCTTCAACTTCCATGCTTGTTTAAAAATTTTTTTGTGATAAGCCAAGTTTGTCAGAACTGCCAATAACTACCTGTTGAAGTATGATTTAAGTTTTAGAAACAGGTTCATCTCTCTTCAGAGTGCACCAGGACTTCATTGTGAAGACCATCCGCTTCCTGCTTGCCTTTGACTGAAAACAATGACATGAACTGATCGGATCCAGAGGCCTGAGGATTGATTGACCCAAGAAACTAAAGTTGATGATATTAAAAAAGGGTTCACAAGGAGAAGATTGAGTGTGAGTCAATATAGGACAAAAATCAAGTTGGCCTCCCACCCAACTTGCCTATATTTATGTTATTAGATGTTGTTAGAGATGATTTTGGATGGGTCCTCCAAGTCAAGTTTTAATTTAGTTCTTTTTCGAGTCGGTCTTTAAGAAATTCTTCGTACCAGTCGTTGGATTCCTATAAAATTAAGTCAGGGGGTAATCCCGATAATGATCCTTTCGACGTTCAAGTTAGTACTAAGTTAGATAAGTTAGACGAGTATTGAGTATTATATTATCTCAAGTTTACTTGCATAACTCCTAGTTTATAGTAGACGCCTGATACAAATGTTATGTAGTTGGTAAGGATCAATCATAGTTATCTTTAATGAGTTATTATGCTTGGAATTGTTCACTTTTATATAGACTCGTGAATTTAAAGATTTTGATGTTATGATATATAGACTTGTGAATTTCAAGATTTTGATGTTACGATGAGGTGTTCCTCTACGATTTAATTATCGACACAAATATGTTCTTTATATATATATATATATATATATATATATATATATATATATATTAATTCTCTTCAAATCTCATATTTTATTGAATATCTTAATATTTTTACGAATTGTATCTTATTGTCCAAAATAAATTTTAGTCAGCTTGACATGGCATCGTTTGACTATTCTCAGTCATTCACCGAATAAACAATCCTTCCACATGAAAAATGCTTCTTGCATTCGGCAGGTAGCAGTTGTTGAATGCGAGTATGTAAATTTGATCTCTTCAAGCTGTCTTCCCTGCTCCTCTATTCTATGAATTCCAATCTTAAAGGAAGTTATATGCCACACTGTACCTCTAATTAATTCCTAGCTCATCATCTTATGACCAAATCGAATTGAACAAATTCCTAGAATTCGGATAATAAATAGCTCTTTAATATCCCAAAATCGAGAGAATTGATCTCCATATCCCATGATGAATTTTATATGTAGACTCAACCTTTAAAAGAGTTGACAAAAGCAATATACTGTGGCGTGTAGCTTTCTCTAAACAAAAAAAGCATAGTTTCAAGATAACTACATTATTAACATGTTAAAGATGCTTTGTGATGCTAATCATGTCAAATGCTTGCTTTATTAGCTTAAGGAATTCCCCCCTCCTTTTTTCATATAGATTGTTAATAAATAGAATTTTTATGTAAAAAACATTACTTCTAAATCAAAAGTATTTAATCTTTGTGTCAGTCGAAATAATCCTCCTTAATAATATTTCTTTCATAAGACAGAAATATGGTGAAGAAGAAAACATTAATCAGATAAATTATTGAATTTTGTTTTCGGATTAATATTTAACATATATTACTGTCTATAATTGTTTTGGAATAACAGTGAATGCCGCGTGTTAGTTAGGCGACACAGCAAACTGCACGCCACTTTGAGAATCTTTCATCAACTAACAAAACCTACCGCAGTATCCTTCTCTTTGAAGAATGAGATCTCCTTTGTCTGCACGCTTCTTCCTACCCACCAAACCCTCCCCATCGCGACCTTTCCTCCCTCACACTCCCCGAGAAGAAAGGAAGGAAGGAAGGAAGAGATCGTAGCATCTTCTTCCTCTTCTCATCTATCTCCATGGAGGAGGTGAAGCCGATCCCTCATTCGCCAACCAAGAAATGGTTCTTGGATTGGCAGCGTGACGGCCACCACGAGAGGGAGATGTTGCTCGGCGTCGACTTCTCGAAGCGCTCCTCCCTGTGCGCCGGTGACCTCCTCCAGAACTGCGATCTTCCCCCTCCCCTCAAACTCTTCTCCCCCGTCGAACAAGATGACAAGAAAGCTGTCCGGTCCTCTGGTGTTCGGTCCGAAGGATGCTGTGTTGCTGGCAGCGAGGTCGATCGGTGGGATGGCGACGAGAACCCGAGCTTGTTGAGAGCTCTGCGGCTGTCGCAGACCCGGGCGAGGGAGGCGGAGAAGAGGGCGTCGCAGGAGCGCAGCAGGAACCAGGACCTGGTCGGGCTGCTCCTGGCCGACTCGCTCAGGCTGTCTGCTTATAGGCGGTGGGTGGAGCTGCTGGAGGCCGAGGTGTCGGTGTTGCAGAAGAGGATATTGCGGCCAGCGCAGAAGGAGGAGCTCGGAGACGAAGGCTCCGACCCGGCCGCCGCCATGACGTGGTGGTGCACCCTGGCCTTGTCCCTGGGCATTGTCGGGGTGGGCTATGCATTAGGACGATGCATATTCTGATCGATGACTCGCACCGTTTGGTGCAGAATTAGACTGATTCAGGACGATGCCTGTACATTTGAAACCAGTCGATAGAAGAAGATACGGTGCAGAGTCGTATATGAACGACATGTTCGCTCCACTCTGTACCTCGTTTAGAACAGAGCAGATTTCTCCTCTCCCCTTTCTTTTGCATGACTTGGATTGAAGCGGAAGGGAACCGATCATGATTGCGGCAGTTCCATGTATCAGAAGAGATTCAAAAGAAAGATAACAAGGCAATCATGACCTCTGTGAAAGAGGAAGAGCAAGACAAATCAACTAGTAGCAATTTGACTTCGGATACAGAGCTGGGTGAAGGGAAGAAGGGGTAGCAGGTGGTGGTGCAGACTTGACCACCAAGCTTCTGCTTAGCTTTAGAGACAGGAAACATGAAAGCTAGACAAAGAAAAATGGAAGTGGGGCATCACAAGTGTCTTGAGAGGCAAGTATTCTTTCCATGGACTTAGAAATGGAGGGGATTGATTGGAACACTTGATCACACATGAAGTAGAAATATTGTGTCCAAGAAGTTTCCTTATGTATCATTCAGAATGAGAAGCAGCGGTCGCAAATAAGATTTTTGCTGTGCATTTGGTGGTTACTATTCTCATCATCTCAATGTACTTATTCTCGGGTCCGCACAATGTTGGACTCTTTTGTAAGCGCTGAGGATGATTGGATATCCTCTTACACAACCAAAAGCAACACCTGCTAAAGTTCATCTGACATTGATCCAAACTAAACGATGCAAAGAAGAACACAACTCTCACCGAAAAATCTTCGATTTGTAGAGCTTAGTTTTCTTTTAGCACTTGTTGTTCGTGCTGTTCATGTCACCATTTCAAGAGCACCAAGATGGCCGCTGCGAATTGGGGTCTCCTCTGTTCTTAATGCTTCATATGTACTTTCTTGACTCCTTTTATTTCCCCAAACATTTCAATTATTTACTTCTTTTCCTCCGGAATAGCAGTATATAATCCGCTTAATTAGCTCAACTCATATGGCGAAGAACACAAAAGCCTGATGCTAGCTGTTGAAGGCCCATTGACGAGCTGTGTCATCATCATTGTGGGTGATGAAACCAAAAGGGGGGAGGGGACGAAGAAAAAGCTAAGTAGATCAGATGCGGTCACCCACCCATGGAGATGTCTACATGGAGTATTCCCTAAGCTATTCCCACCCGTTACTGTCTCAAAGCGCAGAGGACGGAACGCTCCTACTAACTCCAACCAAACCACGTCGGGCTATATAAAGCAACCCCTCCTCTCTTCCGGTGTGTGCAGCTCACCTCGTTTCATAGAAATGGCCGGGTGCACTTCCTCAGCCATCGGCGTCCTCCTCCTCCCCCTCCTCTGCTGCACGATGTGGACGGCGTTCGCCACCGACCACACCGTCGGAGGCTCCACTGGTTGGGCCAACGGGGTTGACTACACTAAGTGGACCTCCGGAAAAACCTTCGTCGCCGGCGACAGCCTCAGTAAGATATAGCTGTGGATATGTGTGTTAGAGCTTATGAACGTATCGAGTCATTGTCGTCATGTAATTAACGCGTTTCACGAGGTCTCGATATTAATCTACGTCATGGCCATTGCAGCGTTCAACTATGGTGCCGGAGTGCACACGGTGGACCAGGTGAGCGCCACCGACTACAGCTCCTGCTCCGCCAGCAACGCCCTCAGCACCGACGGCAGCGGGCAGACGACGGTGAAGCTCTCCAAGGCCGGCACCTACTACTTCATCTGCGGCGTCGCCAGCCACTGCAGCAACGGGATGAAGATCGCGGTCCCCGTCAAGGCGGCGTCCCCCGCCATCTCGCCCGCCACCCCCCCGTCCGGCTCAACCAAGCCTCCCACCGCAGCCACCGCCACCCCGCCCTCCGCAAGCACCACGCCCTCCGTAAGCACCACGCCCTCCACCACCACCCCCACCACCACGGCGGCCGACAAGCAGTCCAGCGCCGGATACGTCTCCTCGGCTTCCGTGGCAATGCTAACCGGGCTGCTGGCGCTCGAGTTGGTGCTCCTTTAGGGTTGGCCAGGGTAGAGACAGTGCTCTTGCTCCTGTTTCTCCATTTCTTCTGTGTTAGGTGGTAGATCATCATCCATCTACTTCCTTACGGCTGTATCGTCTTTGTTCAGCTTGATTTGAGTGTGTCGAGTTGTTCCATCCCGGTGCATGGTTGCCATGTTCTCTTTATTGATTCTATTGTGAGGAAGAGATCAGGAAATAAAATGAGTCTTGATTTGATCTATGTGGGGGAGAAGCCAATTGAACCGAGTTAAGAAGATGGCAGTCGGAGTTGATGGATCAGACATCATAATTGATGTACACAGCTTTCTGATATTATAGTGCACATGACCTCATACAACATAATTATTGGACATCATTCAAGTGTTCAGATATAAGAGAGAGAGAGAGAGAGAGAGAGAGAGAGAGAGAGAGAGAGAGAGAGAGAGAGAAAAGATCAACATCATACTATGAACCTCAAATTGGTGCAGGAATTGCTAAATCACTATCATCTCTGCAACAAGTGATACATTGCTTCAAGTGCTGAGAAGTAAGACAAGTGCAAGGAAGACATTTGCATGAGAAGTGCAGATGCACCTAAAAATAACATGTTGCCATATTATTAAGTAACGACTGATGTACTATTTCAGCAGAATAAAAGGGAAGAAATATATGCAATTGATTTGAATTATGATCAGAAAAGAATGCATAAAAAGGCTGGCAGGGTTGGTAGGATAACATTATCTACAGAAAAAAATCTCCTTTTTCTCTCTCTCTCTCTCTCTCTCTCCTTGTAGGGACAAACAGTGGACATGACTGCCCAACAAATTACCTACTCCAAGAAAAGAGAAAGTCCCCTTGACATAGTACACAGGGTAGCCACATAGCTGAAAGCAACAATTTGAAGTAGTTGGTGCAGATCTCCTACTGGGTTTGGGTGTATTATGATGACCTTCTCCACCACACCTGTCTCCTGATCTCTCTCTCTCTCTCTCTCTCTCTGTACATATTATTAGTGTGGGAGAATGAGTGCAGCAAACCTTTAGAGACAACTAAGGTCTCTCTCTCTCTCTCTCAAGTCATCTTTATTTTTCTGATTGGATTAGTCCACTCCTTTTCCTTGTTATTTCACAAGAGAGTTGAATTTACTTGACTCACAGCAATAAAAAAGGAACAAAGAAGAAGCATTTGTTTTATCATATCTATATGTGATTTGCCTTCAGCCGTCTCATCCATTCATACAATAGTGAAGAATAATGTGATCTCATAATGTACTTGGAATTCCTTTATTTATAGAATTGGTCACCTACAATTCCATTTTCACCTGATAACATTTCTCTTTTACTATCCGGAAAGAAGTAGATTGGCAATTTCTCCATTGATCCTACAATTCTTAACAAAGACAATTGTATGACAATGCACTCCCTGATCAATGTCTTCTAATTATATACATCACAAACAAAGGATTATATATATATATATATATATATATATATATATATATATATATATATATATATATATATATATATATATGTGTGTGTGTGTGAAATCAGTTCAGTTGAATAGAGAATTCATATATCAGAATTGAACTAATAAAATACAATATAATAATGGTTCGAATAGTCTCTACATTATATGGGATATGCAATGCTCTAAATGGAACCACAAAATGAAAATGCGAGAGGTTAACTTTGACTCGAATAGTTTACGCTGGTGGTTCAAAGTTTACGAGTTAAATCGACCAAATGAATAGTGCTGTTTTTTTTCATGTCAAATCAATGTTTGGTTGGTGAGTGGTAAAAATTAGGTTTACCGACTCTCAATGATATTTAAAATAATCCTTACAAATGAAATTGAGAATATGGTATCTAAAATTCATGCTTTTATTGTTAATTTATGTACGTGGATAAATATGATTCAAAACCTCCGAGCGATGCCTTATCGTGAGTTCCACGAGCGAAATGAAGATAATAAAGAACTACTGTTGACATGTGGGTGTCGGAGATACGGTTGCATTCTCTTGTGAAGCCCTTCTTATGCTCTCTTCCCATTGTATCAGGAGAATAACCTATTAAAAACCTATACCTACGAGCGATGCCTTATCGTGAGTTCCACGAACAAAATGAAGATAATAAAGAACTACTTATGCTCTTATAAAGATAATAAAGTAATGTGAAGCCCTTCTTATGCTCTCTTCCCATTGCAATAGGAGAATAACATATTAAAAACCTATACTTAGCGATGGACTAATTATAAATTATTTATTATAATTAGTTATCTTTAGTATATCGATCCCTATATTTTTAAAATTTATATTAAGATTCCTATATTTATACTTATGAAAGTAAAATATTTAATTTGTTTTTCTTCGTATCATCGACTTTGTTACGATTTTGCTAAGGATTTATCATTGACCACATATTGCTTTTACTTTATTTTGATTTATCGCTAAGCATATATGGTGTTTTCATCATTAGAGTTGACGGTGAGAGGAGAAATGAGATTAAATATTTTACCTATAAAATTTTAATATGATTTTTAAAAATATAGAAACTAAAATGTAAAAAAAAAGAAAAAAAAAAAAAGAGAGAGAGATAAACAAAGGAAAGCAATGCACTAACTTCGGTGAGAACAGACGAGTATGGATACGATGCCGTATGACTGTTGTCGAAGTCTCCTTGGAATGTTTGTTGAGACAGAAAGCACTGCATTTCTCCTGCACTATGACTATGGTGAAGTTTGCTGGGAGAAGACGGGGAATGTTGGTGGTGTGTTAGACATCAAAGATTGTGAAAACAAGAGAGAGAAATTTTAAATATTAATAATTTAATAAATTAAAATAATATTTACTAATGATTACAGAGATAACAATAATAATAATAATAATAATAATAACAACAACAATATTAAAATCATAAGTCCTAACTATTTAGGATCATTATAGAGAAAATAAGATTTTTATTATATAAAAAATAATTATATCTAAACAAATTCTAATTCACTATAAATCTTTTTCATAATTGAATTATTAATTTATTTTAAGTACTTTAAATCTTATTAGAACTTGTAATGAGTCAACATTAAAAAAAAAACACTCAAACGACTTATTTTGATCAGCTCAACATTAATATTTTCACAAACATTATTATATACTACGAATGTGAATATCATTCTTACATCATTTTGAAAATTTTGATCATAATAATTATATATATAGATAAAAAAACTTCTTTATTGTTAGGATCGATAAATATTCTAGAAGTAATAATTAATTTTAAACTATTTGAGGATTTGGAGAGAGATATAGAGAAAGATATTTTGGGTGCCGTTTACATATTAATCTAAAAAAGACTGAGAAAAAAAATTGAAGAGAGATATTTTTTATATTTTATTTTTTTTATAGTAAAAGAATTATTTTTGAGTAAATAAAGACAAGGAGTCGAACCATCTAAATCTTATGTCAAAATATTAATATATATATATATATATATATATATATATATATATATATATATATACCTGTTTGATCTTTCAAATTTCTCTTTGGAGGTCTTTACTCCCTGTACCACGTCTCATCTGTCTCTCCCCTCGCAGAGCCTCTCTTTGCTGGCTGCAATCTACCAACCCAACCAAAGATCCTCTGTCTTCCGGCCAACTAAATCGTGTGTTAGGTGGCGGTAGGTGGACGAGCCCACACACACGTGAAGCGAGATCACTAGGTGAAACCGGGAGGCCACGAGCAGATGGGCGCGCCTCCCTCCACTGCCTTACAGCTGTTGAGCGAGTGGGATCTCTCGCTCTCACTGTCTCTCTCTCGTTTCACAAAGCCCAATCATGAGAACTATAACAAAAGAATTCACCACAGCAATGCTATGTCGACAAACACCCACTGGTTAATTGGAAGCCACTCTTACAAAGTTGCCTAAAGAAGAAGAAGAAGAAGAAGAAGAAGAAGAATTCAAGAAAAGCATGTAGAAGGAGAACCATAAAAGCCATAACGAAAACAAGAATGGCCACAAATTAACACGAGGAATCTAAATAGAGAGAGACGGAGAAATAGGTGAGGAAGCCACGGCCGAGGGTGACGGCCACAGCGGCGGAGACCCAGGCCTTAGAACGCATACGCAACGGTGGCGACGGCCACGGCGGCGGAGACCCAGGCCGCAGAGCAGAGCTCAGCGGCCCCGCTGGTGGACGGCGGGCTCGGCGCCTCGGTCGGCGTCTGGCTGGCTGGAGGGGGAGCGGGAGGGGAGGAGGCGGGCGCCTCTGGTGCCGGGGTGGGCGCCTTAGGCGACGGCGCCGGGGCCACGGGGGCGGGGACAGGGACGTTGGGGGACGGCGCCGGGGCCGACGGTGCGGGGACAGGGACGCTGGGGGACGGTGCGGGGCCGGGAGCGGGAGCCGGGGTCGGGGGCGCGACAGTGGGAGCGGGGGTAGGAGCTACGGTGGGGGGCTTGACGGGAGCTGGGCCAGGCGCTTGAGCGGTGGAGGCCACAAAGAGCAGGGTCAGAGCCGCCACGAGCAGGCGGAGGCGGGCGCCGGAGGACTTCATGGCGGCCGCGACTGTCAGGTAGAGGTAGAGTTGGAGCGTAGAGAGTGCGTAGCGATTGGACAACCGGGGAGAGACGGTGTATATAAAGGCGGAAAGCCAAACAGAGAGAGAGAGAGAGAGAGACGTAAGGGACAGCGATCTCTATCTATAAATCTCGCAATGCCTGATGTGATGCATTCGACGGACGTGATCAGGGAACCCTGCCCTCCTCCATGGAGAGACACCAGCATGAAACTTCTGCACGTTTACGTAAACCATATTCTTCTTTGGGCATCCCCCAATTGCCAAGAAGATTCTCCAATACTCACAGTGCAACTCTTGGTGACAGTTTATTATGACAGACGACAGATTAATCCTTCTTCTTTTCTTTTTGGGTGTTAGGGCAATCATGGATCAACTTGCTCTCCTGTTGTTTCAGGGTGTCATACTCAAATGACTTGAGGGTTTTGGTGAGGAAAGAGGGAGGTGAAGTGCACATGGAAATATGCTTGCTTGGGTGTCTTATCTTCTTCACTTGGGACTGCTGGAGAATGTGCTTCCTGAAAGTGATGCTTACAACCCTAAAGATGTTCTCCATCCACTGAGATGTGCTGGAATTATTAGTGGGGTCGAAACAACGAACAACTAATGGATGGAGAATATGATGGGCGCAGTTCTTTCTCAGGGCACAAAATAAATGCCTGCTTCATCCTCAAACCTCAGGAGAAACATGGAAGAGAATAAAACACACAGTATCACCAAACATAGAGGCTCTGTGTCCTCAAATATGAATTGATTCCATGAATAGAGCCATTTTGAATTTTGGTATTTTACAGATAATATTGACACCGTAAAGACAAAAATATAAAAGTGTTGCTTATTCTATGAATTAACTTTCAGTTGAGAATGAAGAGAATAGAGTCAACCAAGTCCATACTCTCAGATCGCCGATATCACAAACCTAAATAGCATCATCAAACAAGTGGAAGATCTCAAGACTCAGAGATAGCTTCAATTTGCTGATTATATTCGCACTGGTCAAAGCAACCTCTGCTCTGTGCCGTATGCTTGTAGAAATTAAGCTTAGATTCGTCTAAAACTGATGCTTGTAGAGTTACAGCACAGATTTACTAATGACATGCGAAAATGACTTGACCATTTCACAGAAAGATCGACAAGAACTTGCAGAACTCTGACAAAACTTGCAGAACATGTGAGAAGAAGATTAAACACCTGACTCTAAATAAGAGAAAGGGCAAAAGTTCAGAACATTATTTCTTATTATGTGTCAATTTTCTAAAATTTATTTATGGGATAGTTATAGCAAATAATTCCCTTCAATCCAACCCCCTGCCTCTCTCCTTTTTAATTCTCCTTCGTCTCCCTCTCCGACCTCCTATATAATGTCAGCAGATGGACTGACTAACCCTTAGGCAGCAATTTGTCAAACAGTGGGAGTCCTTTATTGATCATGATTCTGGAGAACAAATGTCACAGGATCATGGCTTTGCCTCAAGGAGAACTGCAGAATATGAAGCGATATTGTAACTGGTGTTGCTGAATGGTACACCTTCGGGAACAAAATCTTTGGGAGATTCCAGATTTGTGTCAACCTGCAATATTGACAAAAAAAATCAATCAGTACTAAATATGAATAATTCACAACCATAATTTGGGCATTAGTGTTCAACTTGGTAAAGTTTCACATGCTTCAATTTAGAATCTAAAAACTCTCTAGGTTGGAGTATCCGCCTTTGCTCAACTAGACCAAATCAACATAAGGATGCTGAGTTCCAGCAATAGCATTACCAGTAAAGTTCGTTTAACAAGAATGCACTCAAAAGAGACTTGCATACAAACAACAGAGAATCACATTCATGAATGGATACATAAGAATTGATCATAAGAGGACATGAAAAATGGAGCATATCTTTCATCATGTTCATACAGTACATGGTGTGTTCTAAGCTTTCTTAAAAACTAAGTTCAATAAGAAAAAGAAAAAACAAGAATCTCTCAACTTTATTCCAATTTTCTCAAGTAAGAGAGTTAAAATTATGGTTGTAGCATGAATATTTTTGCTCTGCATACTAGGAGATGAGGAGCCGATTAATATGTTATATAATATTTGCAGCTCAAGTCTGCATCAAAATGCAATGCTAGAAGATGCCATATGCAGCTGCTAATTACATGGAATGAGTCATGGAAAAGTTTGTGCTATCAACTAGTCAATTATTAACTCCAAGGAAATTAGAAAATAATGGAAGAATTCATACCACTCGGTGCCATCTCTTCTTATGTGGTGGTGAAGGTACTGCAGCTTTGACATAATAATCATGAGCATTAAAAGCCAAATAGATGTCCCCTCCAAACTGATCATCATGAAGCCTATGATTAAAGATTCTTATGAGAAGCTGACAGAAAATTAGGATAAGCTTTTGACTTTTGCTAGTCTCTAAGTGTATATAGACAAGCTGAAAAAGGCCTTTAAATAATTGTCATTAGCAAGAAAATGATAACATAATGAGTATAATTTCATATAAATGGGAGATATTCTTTTCTTACGTAAATGCTAAGAATTTGCTCTCCTGGTTGCTCCAGTTGTCTTCATGCCATGCAACATCATTCTGCAAAACAGATGTTCATTTTGTCAGTTCATATAATTCCATAGTTGCTTCAGGTGACAAGATAACTTCATCACTTATTAATGGAACCAATGAGGACAACCCAAAGTTTATCATAGAAAATGATGAGAAAACAAACAAAATTTAGTGCCATGTCCACACATGTAGGCAAACAGTTGCAGAGGACGTGTAGCCCAAGCCAGCTGTAAACATCCCTCACAGCCACACATTCTTTAATAAGTAGACCTCATCCTCAGAGTTAAGTTGCTGCTGCCATAAGGCCAATTGTTTAACATCACAAAATTCAAGGAACTTCAATAAGTTTAGGTTCACTTAGATCCCAATTGCACCTGAAGAAGTTAAGCTGCTGCCATAAGGCCCAATTATTTTCTCTACAAAGGTAAAAGTCCAGTGAAATTGAATAGTTTCTGTAGGTAGGGTCAAACTTAGCAATTCTTTTCAAGTAGATACCAATAATTAGTTATTCTTCTGAGTTTATATAGTTGGATCTATAAGATCCCCGAATATATATAGATAAAGGATTGTGCAAAGTTGCATTTTGCAGTAAAGAGAAATGTTGTAAATTTATTTATAAAAATTCATGTTGCAAAGACAAGATCTTTAGTTAAACATCATGAAGGCATACCCACTAGAGTGCTATACTCCACTAGTTCTCACAAAATAGATATTATGTAGAAATACTTACCAGTTAAGAACATAAAATGCTTTTCTATATTCACATATATTCTAAATCAATCATGAAAAATAGCTTCAAATATCTGATTTACCAGAAGCATGAAATGTAGATAGTTTAGGAGATTTACTTTGGTAAGAAATCTGTCTTGTCGCAACATGGGATGCTTGCAGCGAAATTTTATCATCTCACAGAAAAATCTAAAATGACCGCCCCTTCTTTCTTCCAACTATCACAACACGAAAAGAGAAAAAACAAAAGAAAAACAGATAAGGCAGAGGAAAATAGAACCAGTGCTAGCAACAAGCAACTTATCATTGTCAAAAATTAAAAAAAGCCTGGTACCTGTTTCCACTGAAAATGGTTTATGGAAGTGTCATGTCCATAGCTATTATTGTTTCCATAACGTGTATGGCCATATTCATCCCCCATTAGCATCATTGGTGTTCCCTGGACAAAGATTAGCATTTGCAGGCACAGATGAATGTCCATTTTGTTCATATTCATATGCTAAAGCAATCTAAAGAGAAAACTAAATCAGGAATAGCATGTAAAAGGAAGTATGAGGTGATACAGGATAACACAAATGGTTCTCTACAATGACAAATGCCAGAAGCTACAGAATACTGAGACTCAGAATTTCTTACAGTAGGAGGAAACTGATGGTTCAAAGTATCAATCCAGTAGAGTTGGTCAAATAAAATATTTCTCAAAACCCATTTCTTGTCATACCTATAAAGAGTCCAGTAGTCTCCTAAAGGAAGCTTGAATCTATTTCTTATTTTCAAATATGATGTATGACTTACATCTAGGCAAAACAAAATTTCTTCTTTCTGTCATTAATTTATTAAGGTGAAGACAACCATTTTACTAAGAATGGAAATGATATTCGAAGAGACCAAGTGGAGTTCAATCTGGAAAAGAATGTCTTCAGCCTTTTCTCTTCATCTCACAGTTGGACCTTTTAGGCATTCAGTATTACTCTGAGTTTCCATTTGGTAAATTCCCAGGAAAAATATTTCTATTACTCCATTCAGACAACTTGAGTTAATGACTCACCCGTGGGTTCAATTTTTGCTGGCATGATCAAATTCAACCATGGGATCACCTATTACTTTATATACTTTTGCTCTCCTTCCTGTCATCTCAATCCACTCCAGGTTCACATCAGTACAACAGATAGCTGAGGAATAAGTGACTTACGGATATGACCTTAATGAGTGGAGAAGGTTTGTCTCATAAAAAGTAGTGCTGCAACTTGAACGGCATCTAGGATGCTCTTACCTCTAAAACATGAAAATGCCTTCCATGGTTCAGAGTCAAATGTTGTGTGGTCTAGAAAGGGAACTCTTCCATCATACCTGTTGTCCAGGATCAAATAAAGAGTCTCTCTGTCCCATCCAATACAATTTGGACCAAGGTTCCACATATTGGGTACCAGATCCATGCTGATCCATGACTGAACTGGAACAGGTCTGGTTAATGCTATTGTACCAACACATGGTACGTTGGTAATTTCCATGGTACAAGGGAGAGGAGAAGGATCAGAAGAGAGGAGCCAAGGGTGGTGGCAAAGAGGAAGAGGAAGATGTGGCTGTGGCAGGCAGCTCCACGGTGGGCGGGTTGTGGTGAACACATGATGAGAACCACATAGAGAGACAGAAACATAGAGGGGGTTGGGTTATTAAGTTCTCTTTTGAATAAAAGGATTTTAAAATAATATAGAAGTCAACATTTTGTATTATTAAATTAAAATGAGAAACTGGTATTAAATATTAATATGAGAATTATGAAATTAAAACAAATAATTTCCTATTAATATGGTGAATAACATGTTGAACCCATTATGCAGAAGAAAAATCAAGTTAATAATTATGTGAAAAACAATAATGTTTAGAGAAATTATAAACTTTATATTAGGTCCTTATCCTAAAAGGTATTTAGAAAAATGG
The DNA here is from genome assembly GCF_036884655.1 of Musa acuminata AAA Group. Taxonomy (NCBI): domain Eukaryota; kingdom Viridiplantae; phylum Streptophyta; class Magnoliopsida; order Zingiberales; family Musaceae; genus Musa; species Musa acuminata. The sequence continues at coordinate 10,152,700 of NC_088346.1, read as the reverse complement.
TACCTGAGAGATCATTAAGGCCAAATGGAAGTTCTTCATTTGCCGTGAGCGAAGACCTATAATATCAACATCATCCGTTTCTCCTAGAAAAAGAAAGAAAATTAAATTGACCGATTTATTACATAGATGCATACATGAATCTTATATCTAAGTATGGTAGTACCACATTCAAAAGGTGCAACAAAATTTCCTTTCCAAATTTGAAGGTTATAAACAAAGGTAAATGGAACAGAAAGTTTAAAATCTGTATCAATCAAACTTTGACATAGGAAAAAGGTAGAAAGGAAAATCCCGATTGCTGCCGGCAAACTTTGAACAAGGAAACCTAAAACATTGAAACAATCTGTATTAATCTTTGCACATTTAACCTAAAATATTGAAACAATCTCCATCTAAATGCCAAATTATATGAATATCCTCATAAAAATAACCTAAATTGAACACTATATTGATCCCCGTAAACCTGCACTGGCAGAACCTTGTACACAGGGTATTTATCAAGAATTGGATATAAAAAAATATATGAACTCTTATGGTAACCATGTATTTTTTCTTCTTTATACAACCATTTCTCTTTCTACTGCTCTTCTATCTGGATCTTATTGTGTTTTTATAACAAGTTACATCACTTTGTTCTTAACATTTTATACCCAACTTGAATTAACAGTCATTATGGCTGCATGAATATATACTTATGACCTTTCAAATTTATCTCACCCTCAGTTGCAGTATTTATTGGTTTTTTTGCCATTAGTTTGTCATAACTTCTCTATAAATATACTTTTTAAGAAGTGATTTCCTTGTATAATGTTAAAAGAAAGTAACATACAGAATATTCCTTTTTGTCCTACCTACAAATCCTTAGCTTTCAAAATACTCCTAAAACCTCAAAAGAACTTCATTAGAGGATAGCATGCATCATGAAAACTAATTCTATATACCTAACATAATTAACTAAAAGATGAAAGAAAAAAAAACCAAGTTTATGGCAAATAAACATGATTGTTAGTTGCACTAGCATCAGAAATAAGACATGAAGACACCATCTATATCTTTTACATTGTACATAGTAGATATAGAAGACCAGATTGATAACAAGAGCAGTACTTAAATGGCATCATTGATCTACAAAATAATTTTCTCAAGAGAAAACAAAAAAACATCAGCTAAACTTGAACTTCAGCATGTCCTGGTTCTCCTAGCTAAAAGAAATTATTTTTAATTTAAGATTTAATGATTTATAGAAGTATGGGATGTAACATTTACCTTCAACACCACAATTCCAGCTAAAATTGTCATTGCTTCCATCTTTGCCACCTTCCCCGTTAGCATCATTATGCTATATGCCCAACAAGTAACAAGAAACATTAATTGTCGGGATTCTACATTCCAAAGTATTTGAATTAACTTTATAGTATTTGCTTTGATTACCTTGAAATTGTAAGAAACAAGATCACACAGTGTAAACCCATCATGTGCTATCACAAAATTGATACTGTGGTAGGGTTTGCGCTTGTTCACCTATTAGACAAGTTTATATGAGAAACAATCAAATGATCACTGCCAACTACAGAGAATAAATGAAGCATTGTACTTTTTTTTTCTTTTCAAAAACACAACAAGATGCCTTCTTTAGGAGTTAAACTGAACTCGAGGATTCTGTCCTAAATGTCAATGAACATATGATGATTAGGGTTTATAATCTGAAGTAACTACTAGAAGGTAAGCATGTGAACTATTTAATTATAAAGTGGCATACTTCTGTAAACCCAACTTGCTACCGAGGTGAAATGGAAAACAATTTTAAACTGTAAAGCAATGATAATTTCAAATATTGATCTTTGAGTTGCAATGCTGTCACCCTATGCTATTCAATCTTGCATAATAAGGTTATGATGCTTTATTTCCTGCATCGCTCTAAAATAAATTAAATGAATTTACAGTTTATGTAATCTTCCTTTGCAATATTAGATCAACTAAAGGTTATAATGATTTGCCCAATCATTTAAGATTCAGTAGCTCAGAAATCCCAAGCCACTTTTCCAGTAAAAAGGCCAAATCAATCACCTCAACCTTTTCAATTTGCCACCAGTCTTATCTCCAAGACCGAGAAGTAACATGATGATTCAGCCCTCAAAAGGTATTATGACTTCTTCATTTTTCCTACTTCCTGCATCTTGTGTTCACACTTTCCGCAACCTCTTTTCTCTAGTATCTTCTCCAGTGTAGAGTAGTGACAAATCGATATTCTTGTTCAAAGCTCTAAGCCACAGAAGATAGAAGTTCTATAAGTCATTTGATATTTAACAAAACTTGGAGCAAGAAGGCATGGGTCAATTAAAAAATCTTTATTTGTCTTAGTTTTAAAGTCTTGGCTGATGCAATTTGGAATCCCCATATCTGGGTTTCCAGCATGCACTGGCTCAAGATTCATTCGAAACAGTATGAAAAACTCAGAACTTTACTGTTGGATTTGATAAATACACTCCCTTTCTGTAACCAAACTTCAAAAACGAGCATGTACCTACTACATACTAGAAATACATAGGCAAAACATAACAGAAATGATGTAAAATTTAACATTCATGTATATGAGATACCTGGTAGAGGTCAGCAGATCCAGATATACGAGTTGCAAAGGTCCCTTTCATACCACAATCACCCTGCAATAAAGTATATCCAGACATTTAACAAGAAAAAGGAAAATTTTTTTACTTCTGGATCGACCAATACAGAAGGATATATTTTAAGAGAAAATTCACAGCGAGACAAACACACCACTATTGATTGGAAGCAAAAATATAAATTATCGCTTTCATTTATGTTAAATTGAGTGAAAAGAAATCAGGAATTCTTTTTTATCCTTCCAAGGCAAAAGTTATTACATGACAGCTTTCAGAAACAGAAATGTACTTATAAGAACTTAAGAAGTTTCCATGGTTTTAGGTGATGCCAAAGACTAAACAAATGTACCATGAAAGATAACCTACTGAACAATAATGAAAGCCAAGGGTAAAAGTCCTGTACCACTTTCACTAATCTATTGGACTGGGATAGAACCACTATATCCAATGACAAGATAGTCTCAAGTAGAAGAAATGATTGATGTAGCCATTGTTTCAAATGCAAATCATATCCCTCCTACAAAGGACTGCTTGTACACAATTTTAAATGCCTAAATGAAGTACTTATTATTAATTGCTGAAAACTGGTAATAAACAACTTATATCATAAACTGCATAGATAGAAAATATTGTTCCAAACAAATACTTATTTGACATGGAGGCCAACATCATGCCAACTACAATGAACAAGACACCATGCCAATTACAATGACACTCAAATCTGACAATCTTTATCCGACTTATTGACCCTAACAGTAATGTTTTTCTATTGGTCATCAATATAGCAATTTTTTTGAAAACAAAACCTTAGTAAGATGGACAACTTGGCATACATCATAAGATAAGGTACTTTGCTAATGCATCGACTTTTAATTTTAGAAATAACTGTGACTACATTTAGCATAACTTTCAATATATCACCTTCATGAATCTTCGAATATCATCACGGTACTTTCCATTCCATTCGGCCCACCTGGAAGACATAGTTGAAAGAGATCCTTGAAAAGACATTCTTGGAAACCAGATATTGGAAAATGTTTTCACATAACATAGGCATATTTGAAAATATAGATTACAATAGAACTAATTTGTGGTCCAGCCATCGCATCATCAACCCTCGGAAACTTGTCTCACACCAACACCAGAATCCACATCATACAAAGAGAATGTCTTTTGTGTGACAAAATTCTTTGTACAAGTATGTAATAAATACCCCAAGACGTTTTCAACATCTGTGCAGATCATTAAAACTAGGAATTTTATAGTATGGCACAAAATAACACACAATTCACAAATATGCATCACAATTCAATGTTCATCCTAGAAACTGCAACTAGAGATGGAGATTAGTATCTATTAATCTTTAATATGAAAAGTTTAATTATTGAAAGAGAGAAATTTAAGGTTTCAGAAATATGAATCAGAATCTACTCAAGTTGAGGCACAGAGGCAGTCACAATTTGTTTCTCAATAATTGCCTATCTTGTAGGATAAAAAACCAATAAGAAAGGATTCCAAACTTAAGGTATTTGGTACCATTGATGTTAAAACTATACAAAGCTCCAAGAATTATTGAAGGAACAGGTTCAAAGGAAGGCATGTCAACCTTCGGACTTGTCCAACAATAGTATAGGAAGCGTCAGACTTGTGCGTTAGTGGCAGAGGTAGCGGTTGTGCACAAAGGCAGTGGTGGGAACAGAGGTGTGTCAGGGCGATGAAGTAGAGTTTATAGGTCCGCGTCATGCGAAGAGTGGGGGAATGGGGTTTTATTGTTTTGCTTAGTTGGTTCAATCGAACCCACTAAGCTACTATTCAATCGAACCAGAGTTGATTATCTAGTTTAGTTGCTTTGCTTCAATCAGGCACTCGCCCGAGGCGCTCGACGCCTGGGTTTAGGTGAGTGCCTAGAAAACACTTCACTGAAGCACGTCGCCCGGCTACTATGTGAGGCACTTAGGTCTCGCCTTATCTCACCCGAGCGCCTGTGCGTCTTTTTAAATCACTAGCTCCAAATAAAGAAAAGCATGTTTGTTCATGTATATACAATGGTTTTAGTTTCAACATTAACCAAATTTTGTTGGAAGTAATGAAGGTTTTACCGGTCCCAATTTGGAAAATTTCCCACAAGATAAAGTCCTCCACAGTCCCATGGTTCAGCAATTATCTTACACCTTGAAAGTACAGCATCTTTAGCAATTGCCTGTGAGTCAAATCACAACTGTCAAGTGAAAAAATTATATGGTAGTGCTTATATAACTCTATAGCATTCTCAGAAATTTATCCAAAAACCACAATAATAAATGATAACCAGAATAAACAATAGAACATGAGTACTCCTACAGAGGTACAATCCTATGCAAATTGCAAACCAAAGATATAGACTCCAGCAAGACTGAAATGATAAAAAAAACAGACAAATCACAGTATGCATATTGATCAAACCAACAAGAGAGAATTACTTGAACTAACTCTTTGGTGTACTAGCATTCTCAAACGTAACTGATCAAACACTACTCCAGTTATGTTCTCAGATATTAGCTGAACGAATCTTTTAAGTTGCAACTACAATATCACTTTCACCTCAAGATAAGTGCCTTTTATGTACACTTATCCCAATAAATTAACAAGTATGTTAACAGTGAATGGGCCAGGAATACAGAATTGCAATTTGCTATCTATTAGCTTACGCAAAAAAAATTTCAGTGTTTCCACGTCCTGTAGTTTTGGAAATCTCTAATATCACCAACCTCACAGGAAACTAGTTGGATACCAAAGATAGTAATGTAAATAAAGAATCAAAATCTTTATTCAGAAGTGAGTTGATATGATTAAACCCATTATCAGTATGTGACCACATCTTTCAAACAAATCAATTAAGTTATACATACATTAAGGACAGAAAATCTACAATTTTGCTCTCTACAGTTAACCCTCAAGCAAACAATTAGAATCAAACACCACAAACAAACGTGCAACTACTCCATTTTGGCAAAACCAAAGCTGATCAAATTAGTAGACAACAAAAGCAACCTATCAAACATGAGACACGGTTTCAAATTTTGCTAGGACCAGTGCTTACCCTGAGATACTTATTGCCCCAAGCTTGAACCAGCATGCAGATGAAACTTTTTCCTCTCCTTCTCCACCTCCACTCCATCCTCCAATTTTCTTTCTCCTCCTCCCCTCTTCCCTTCTCATTGTCAACCGTTACACCAGAGTACAGTGTGTCAATACGCCAGTAACAATCAGACCCATACCAGTCCAGCCACCATCAGTTTTGGGATCTGGTATCAAAATTTTGAACCATGACCCCGAGGTAGCAGGAACGACAAATCCAATCTGGACTGGGGAATCGATAACCAAGTCCAGTTGTGATTTTGAATCATCCATATTAGCCAGAACTGCCAGATCTTTATCAATTCCAACCAAATTTGAAATGATCCTGTGTGGCCAACTAGTGGCCTGCCAAGCAGATTTTTATCCAGTCTATACATTTAATCACAACTGTTCTCCTATACATTCAAAATAAAAGGACCCAAAGATTCAATCCCACCTATCAAGGTCCTTGGATCGTACAACCAATAATATAACTTCATTCTATATCATATTTTCTTCTTCAAGTTGGCTTGTGAATCCAATTGATTAAGGGAAAAGAGCCATTTCATGGAAATGGGAAGCATGAGTGCTAATATCGAGAAAGCTGATTTGTTTTGTTCAAAAATGAATCCTAAAAATTGATTAGGGGTCATTAAACCTAAAAATTACAAAAGGTTCCACAGAGAAACAGGATTGGACAGTCTTGGATGTTATTGATAACAAAGAGGTGGGCAAGTGATTTTCGAGAAGGAATGGCAGCACACACTGGTCAATGAGGGAATGTGTCACATGCTAACATGCTATGAACCCCATCATTCTAATGTTTATGTATGTTTTGGGTCCAAACCAACCTAAAACTAGACAAGGATCTTTATACAAGTCTGTTGATTCAATTCTAAAGAGGGATAGATCCAATCTCAAACTCATGGTTCACTGTTCATGATTCATAAATCACAATTTCTTCATACTCTATCTCTCGGCTCCAAATAGAAGGAAAGAGATGGTAAGAGAAGGATAAGGCTCTGGCTGACCTCGGATTGCCACAGCATAGCTGTAGGAAAAGACAAGGACAAGGACAACATGAAAAAGAAGACAAGCATAAGGGGAATATAACCTTCAATCATGGGCCCTATGATATGATTTTTTTCTTTTTTTATTTGATCATTAATAGCTTCTATAAGGGAGTTTATTTCCAACCAGTAAAGCATCCAAGAAGATTTAAAATCTTACTCCCAAGTCCCAACAAACTCTTTAGAGATTACTAATAGAACCATGCTGAAGGTCTGTCTTACAGTATTTACAAGTTACAACCTCAATCTTTTATCAAAAATCTCTAATGTTTAAGTGCTGACATGCCACTACTTTTAACTCAATTACAACAGCTCTGAACATAGAACCTGCAGCCAAGGAATACAATTTTGACGTGACCAGTACAACCCAACCGATATTCACTGGTCCAGGCATGAACTGGCAAAAACAGATCATCCAATTTCGGGCGGTCCACATGAGGTGTAGAACTCACTGCCCTGAGGGCCCTGTGAACAGGGACCACTGTCCGATAAGTTGTGAATGGAGCTCACACCTAGTGAACCGGGCTTATAACCTAGTAAGCCGGTTCTAATTACTCGTCTTTAACCTTAAAAATAAAACCATGTGCCTGTCTCTTGTTACCTACGTTGTATGCCACTGGCTGGGAGCATCCCTCTCCTCCTCATCCTCCACCTTGGAGGTTGTTGCCTCCTCTTCTCCTTTGTCATCATCTCCTCTTACTCTTCTCTCTACTGCCTCCTCATCTTCTGTAACACCTCCTCTCTTTCTCCTCCTCGTCCTCTTCTTTTTCTCTTCCTCCCACCTTTTGGTACCATTGACAGATTATGTGTCATTACACCAGTTCAAACCAGACCCAAACTAGTCAATCAGCGATCACCAATGGCCCAGTACCGAAATCGCAAACCTTGTTTGTAGTTAATATCTTTAATTTTTGCACAAAATCTTGTTGACAACTAACACAAAAATTTGGTCATGAGGTGACAGCCTGTAAAGCATTGGACAAAACCTGTCATAACAACCTCAGTGATACTATTTCAAGCACCATATCCTGGTATTGTAGAGCATGGTTCATCTTACCAATCCGTACCGATATACCAACTAGCTATCTGTATGGTATGTATCAAGCCATACCGAGCATACTAATACATGGTACATGGGGGCATATCAATATACCACTTGTATTGGTCCCCTGTCAAATTGGTACATACCGACCAAACCGAGCGATACACTGTAGTACGACAAACCTTGTTATAGAGTATGGACAATGTATCTACTGAGCTAGGTGTTACAGTAATTGTCTACTGAAGAATTAGGAAAACAATAATATGTAGATTGAATTCAAAAGTTCAACTCATTGAACATCAATAGTTAGCTTTTAACAAAGGAGATTAGCACACGTTAATTGCCAACAATCAACATATATAAATTCTCAGCAATCTTCCAAAATAGATAAAACCAGTAATAACATATTATATGACAAAAAAAAGATATATTCACTTAGCTCAAAAGAAAATCATGAATAATAAGGACGAAAAGAACCTTGGCTAATGGAGGTGAATTAAGAGGAGAACCATCGGTCCCTCGGCAAAGAATACTTGCAAGGTCAAACCGGAATCCATCGACATGGTACTCGTTAACCCTTATACAGGACCATCACATATGAACATCAGTCAGAGAAACAGCTAAGACAACTAAACATAGAATTTCCAATACTATATGGATATAAATTCTTGAAATTTATTACAAATTTTATCAACAACAGAAGCAATATGCATCTAAAATGCTAACTATGAAGGTAAAAGATACACAGTTTGCAGATAAAAGCAAGGAACTTAAATTTGCATTCACATCACTACATAAAAATTTTGATGAATTAGATGTTAACCTAATGCTCTCTTTCTTTATAGTAGTTCCAAGCTCAAATACTTATGGAGGTGGCATAGAAGTATTTAACTGTGATATTCTCCAAGTGGAGGTTATTTTTCTCCATTATGCACAAAGTTAGAAATAATAAGATAAACATTTTGACAAACTTGAAATTAGTTGGAAACATACCCCCAGAATTTCATAAAATAAGCATTAACTGTCTTGCCTTAAAACAAAATAGATATGATGTTGATGAAGCTCAGGTGGTCATGAATCAGACTTTATAAAATAATCCTTAGACGAAGGATTAAAGCTTCAGTTGTATGGTCTGTAAGGACCCATATTTACCATTCCAACCAAGGACCTGCATAGGATCATATAGGTCATAAACAATTGGTATACAGTTTTTAATTATTTTTTCCCACTTACACAAGATGATATGGGTTAGTATACCACCCAATATAGCAGTATATATTGGTCTGACTGGTTGTTGAACTGATATCAGACTGAAATTTTAATCCCTTATTCAGAGTTCAGACCATGCACCACTGCATGGATGTAACCATTGTGACTCTTAGCGACAAATTTGACTACAATACTTTAGAATTTAGATCAAGGTCTGCCATACCGAATCGTACCGCCCGGTATGGGCGGTACGTACGGGTCCGACAGGCCAACGGTACGCGGACCGCCCACTACCGGTCCGCTGTAGCAGTGCTCTGTTGCAGTGCACTGTAGCACTGTAACAGTACAGTTTACTGATGCATTGCACTGTTATAGTAGCAGTACAGTGCTCGGTGCACCTGGGTATACCGCTCGGTACACCGTACCGTACCGGTACCGAGCCCAGGTCGAAACACCGGTATGGTACGGTATTGCGAACCTTGATTTAGATCACATGACAATTAAAGTCACCACTGGGAGAAGAAATCATTGAGGTTTTCAGTACACAGAGATTCTACATGTACCAAGCAATAAGTACTAACATAATTCTTCTTGAATTTGGATATGTGAGAGTGAGACCACTCCAGAATATGGAACACGATGAGGATATGTACATCTAGAGAATGTTTTTAACACTTCACCTTGATAAGAAAGAAGAGAAATGTATAGCCACTCCAAGAGAATGAAAATATAAGCAGCCTAGAGCAGATGCAAGATCAACAAGGAAGAACTCCAGGTGGTAAATGTCATAAATCCAGAAAAAGAAAGCTATCAACCACCAATCAAACAGAAGTATTTGGACCAATCATTAAAAAATAGGAAAACTAAAATATTATAGCATATATTATTTGCTAGCAACAGGATTCTAGTTCAAAGATTTAACTCAAATTGAAACTATGGCAAGAGCAAGTATCCTAAGGATCCAAAGCTTCTGTTCAAACAGGGATAATACTAAATATATGAATGGAACCATATCAAGAAAAAAGAAATTAACAAATTGCAGTCAAGAGCAAGGTATGCAATTTCGTACCGTACCGAAGTTTCGACGTTCGCTCGATCCGGTACGAAATTGTATACCGATCGGTATACTGTTCAGTATACCGCTCGATATATATATATATATATATATATATATATATATATATATATATATATATATATAAAGGTGACGTCGCATCGCCTCGGCAACATCGCCTTTTCCTTCTCCCACGCGGGGCGACGTCACGTCGTCTCGTTTATATATATATATATATATATATATATATATATAATATTTTTATAAAAGGCGATGTCGCTTTTTCCTTCCCCCACGCGGGGTAACATCGCCTCGTTTATATATATATATATATATATATATATATATATACAAGGTTCGCTGTACCATATCGTATCGGCATTTCGACCTAGGCTCGGTACGGTACGGTACCGGTGTACCGAATAAATTTTATACTGTAGCAGTGCTACAGGATAGTACTGTAGCGGTACCGGGCGGTCCGCATACCGGTAACCTGTCGGACCAATACGTACCGCCCGGTACGCTTCGGTATGACAGACCTTGTATATATATATATATATATATATATATATATATATATATATATATATATATTTTTTTTTATTTTTATTTCGTTCCGCTCGATAAGGTAAGATGACAGACCGGTACGTACTACCCTACCGGGCAGTATTATTAGAAATTGCATACCTTGGTCAAGACTCAAGAGTACTAAAAAACATCCGCTTATACTACCTTTGGATGGAAAATTCAACAAAGGGGGAAAACTTAAGGGTAAACCATGTATAAATAGAATAGAACACATGAATGAATAAAGTTATTTGGTATGTTATCTGATCACTGAATACCTATAAAAAGGAAGTTCTATAGTATTAGCCAGAAACTGAATACGCGTTATAGGACAATGTTCATCATTTAAGAATATCATACAGATAACTTAGTGTATCTATGCTGATGCTGAAAACGAAAGGTTATTACCTAAAACAAGTCATGAGATTAAAAAAAAAATGCGAGACAAGGAAAAGGTTATCATGACACCAATGACATGTCTAAAAAAGGACTGCAGAGTGCACCAAGAATAAGGAAGAAATCAATCCTGTAATAAGTGTCATAGAAAAGGCAGGTTTAGAGAAGATGAGCCAAATAATAAGGACAACAGTCACAGTGCATCTCATCAACAGATGATATGGATTATCTGATTCATATAAAAAATACATGTAGCAAACACATTCGGGACTTTCAGCCATGCTATTGTTGTAGATTCATGTAACTCAAGGGAGGAAATATGAAACAAGAAGTAAAGAATGCATCATGACTCCAGTGATATATGATCTAAAAACAATATGATAGAAGTAACTTGCATCAACAGCAAACTGGTTCTACATGTACATGAAAAGGTTAAAATTAAAACATTATCAAGAAGTTTGCAAGCAATACCCTGAAAAGATCATCTGTCAGTTCCTCTACAAAGATAATATTCAAATACCATTGAAATCCATCAATATTTCTTGCCAAAAGGTCCTTTGAATTTGAGATAACATAAAAAAGAGATAAACAAAAGAAAATGAAATAAAAAAGCAAGTGGTTATATGGAAATAAAAGAAGAGAAAAACATGGACGACCTGAAATTTCAAATAATTAAAAGTAGTGACGGTCAGTACAACAGAAGCAACAACTATAAGAAGTTATTCCATATAAGAACTACTGAGAATTTTGAGAAATATCAAGCATTAGACACAATGCTTATCTAACATAAAGGATAATATTTGGAATGCCACGTACAAGAAAGGAGTCACCAATGAAGCACATAATTTAGGACTTCAAACCAATATAAATATGCAGGTCTAAATTAAAATCAATGTTAGAACTCACCAATGTCTTAAACTGTCAAGAATAAGTTCCATGACGACAGGGTGATTGCAGTTTAATGTATTTCCTGGATAAGAGCAAAAAAATTAAGTAAAATTTTAAATTGAATAAACAGGTCAAAAAGAAAAGTAAATTATAGAACCAAAAGATTAAAAAATCAATGGATATAGATGCATTTGAAAAAATTTAAAGCAAAAACAGTCTCAGAAATAAATGAACAAGCGCCATATTTGTATAGTGTCATTTGATCTTTCTCTATGGAAGTTCACAAAGAATATGCCTGCTATTTTGACATACTAGGAATTTCAGATGTGACTGTACCATGACTACTTATGGGTATATGAAGTCACAAGAGGAATAAAAATGTATTAGTAGCAAGACCGATGGAAGTTCAGTTATGATGACAATATTGGCTCTTGTTTCCTTGTCTCTAACAATATAATCTAACTAATAGCTTTTAGCTTTTGGAGTCAACTACTGGAGAACCAAAACTCAACCGAATGCTGCAATACAAAGGATCTTAGCTACTGTCTTCATTTCCCCACTCCAGGATCCTATGTCCAAATGATGAGAATACAAGGGAAGGACAGGGCACTCCGAAGTCGAGTTAATATCTCTACAAAGTGGAAATGGCTTGGATTTACTTCTATTAAATTAACAATTTTGAATATTATTTAAGGAACTCTATCATCAGAAACTAACTGAAACTTCAAACGAAATTAATGAAGCAAAAATGTTGCCTGCAAAATAAACATAGTCAGATTTCCAAATATCCTACATGCAATTGAATATTTTAAGGATAATTATGGTATAAAAATGGGTCCATATTACCATAATATGGACCATTTTTATTACAGCATTATCATTCATTCATTACAAACATGCAAGCAGAATCTCATCATGAAAATGAAATTTCTGTGTATCTGATTCTTTTGCAAAAGAAAATGATAGTAGTATCATTCACCTTCACATTCCAAATAACTGAACTTCAAAGACTAAATATTTCCTGCTACAAGCTTACTTGATCATTCAAGATATACAGTGGATACTCTGGGAAGCTCTACAGTGGATACTATAGGAACTACAATTAAAAAGGGAAGAAGACACCATGTTATTTAAAAGGACATGAAAGACAGCTCAAATCAATGCAACTGGCGTGGTCTAGTTCAGTGTTCACCAACATGGCTCATAGCAAGGGATAAACTAGCTGACATTCAATAGTATCTAGCCAATCACCACATTGTATTGTCTACAGCAGGGATTGTAATATCACGGAATGAGGCCACATCAATAACTATCTAGAATGGGATTTCTATCACATACTAATCTGCATTGACCTATGCAAGCAGACAAACCAAAAATTGGATGTTATAGCATGGTTCATGCCGATAAAATTATGGCGCCATATGTTTGAACCCCTGCTGACATGTGCAATCAAAACTACAATACTTGGTCCAGAGGCATCCAAACAAAGCATTTTGCAAGAGGGTATGATTTGAGAAGAGATCCAATTTTAAAGAAAAACTAAGAACAAATATCAGCCTTATATTCTAGGCATCCCGGAGAGTAAAAGTGTTTAGTTAAAGGATTTACCACAGCCTGAAAAATTCAAGTACTTAGCACCATTATCGGGATCCAACATGTAATAAACCTGTAAGCATAAAATAAAAATTAAAAGCAGAAGAAAAGATAAGGACTAATATATTATTTAACAAACAACCAACAAGTTGTTGAACAAAATCATAGATGTGAACATTTGCATTGCAAATTTGTGTTTTGCATGCACATATATGATGGTAATTACTAATTAGTACTTACTACATGCTTTCAATGTACTCAATATTCGAAGGATTTTAGTTTCAGTTTCCATTTCAATTTTGGCTTCTCTCAAACAGTTTAATTTTTTGAGTTTGGTAAATTTAGTAAAGTCAGTAACTTTTTGGAATTTTGAACCATTTCTGGTATAGTTTCGATGGTCATCTAATTTGCAGTTCTCATTTTCAGTTCTAAAAGTCATAAGAAGGCTTCTATTGAATTGACTGATTTTCAGTTTTTTCCAGTAGGTTGGATCAGCAAGTCAATACCAATGATTGATTTAGCCAAATTAGCAAAAAGCCAAATTAGCAAGTCAATACTTATAAAGAGTTCCAAACTTGAACCAGCTAACCCCAACCCATCTTATCCCAACCCAACTGAAATCGGTCATAAGACTCATAACACGAAACATTCTTCTGCATGTTGTTAACACTCCAGTGTTAATAAGAACAACATCAACCTTCTAATGCAAATAATGGGACCTATCATTTCCATAGGTATCGAGAAATATAAGAGATACTGCCTGTTTTATCTACATGCAAAACAAAAGCATTTGACTCCTTTATTTATTAATAACACAGGAAAATAAGTTTTCCAAGACAAGACAAAAAAACAAATTACTAGAGAAGTGCAACCACTCTCCATACTAATTGTCCATCCAAATAATGATGCTTTTTCTATTGAGGCCTTAGAACTTTGTGCTAATTTTGAAACAAGAAAATGCATGAACAAGTTAAAATTAAGAGAGAAATAAATCCTTCAAAAGCAATTAACAGATCAAGAAATTTAAAGCATCATATTTTTTTTTCTTTTACAAGCTTGATGCACATTTAGATCTTAAATGTTTTTCTTCATTTTCAAATATTTATTTATGATGCTCAGTGCATCCCAAATCCAACATTCTCAATCACACTACTGCTAACTCACAGCTAGTCAATCAGACGGTCAGACCAACCTCTTCCAGTCCTGTAGAATCACAAACTCCAGTTATATCATTTTACATAACATCCATATGCACTATCCAGAGAAAATTGGATTTGGATTGCATGATCTTTCAATTAAATGAAGCATAATAATAGCTTACAAGTAATCCATTTTAATTGTAAAATGCCAATGTGTTAGTGTACATCGAAATTTCCTATATGATCACCTTATTGTCAACACCACGAAAGGAAGAAGTATAAGGATGACGATCGTTAGCTTCATTAGTATGGTTATAGACAACATCCAAAATGACCTGTAATATAAAAAATTCTAATAAAAACTACTGTTGAAATTAAATAGAGATAGAGACATAAAAATTGTCTCGGAATTGAATGAAAACGATACTCTATAACACCTCAATGCCAGCATTGTGCAAAGCTTTCACCATCTGTTTGAACTCATGAGAAGCAACCAACGGTCCACCACCAGCACTAGCATATCGGTTCATGGGGGCAAAAAAGTTTAAGGTGGAGTAGCCCCAGGTGTTAATCTTGAAAAAAGATATCAACAGTTTGAACACTACTATATCATTGAGGAAAAAGGAGATATAGATTCAAGTAGCTGCTACAACAAACTATTCTTAAATCACAAACTGGATATAAACTTTACCATGTGATCTCTGGGATTTGGGTACCTCTGAAATTCGAGTTCATCAAACTCAAAAACTGGCAAGAGCTCCACAGCATTGATTCCAAGTTCCAATAAATGTGGGATCTACAAAGAAATTTTATCAAAGAATTACTCTCTAGCTTGGTGGCTGGTGTTAAGAGATAAGAATGCCGAAGTATAAACAGTAAAATAATAAAGGACCTCAAGAAAAAAATATTCTACAACAGTGCAAGTAAACAATTTAAAAACTTCGGCTACTATTTTTTGATGCTACACATGCCATGCTGGAAAATAATGACCATCTGAGTGGAATACAATTTCTGGAACATGAAGTGCAGTTTTACTAAATATTTTTGCTGACACTAGCCATCTTGTGTACATCTTGTGAAACCTCAGTGCCATCCGAGCGAAAAATCTTGGTTCCAACCAAGATTTTAAATGTCACTGAGGTACCAGTTCCAGTAATCCCCCAGATTAATGTACTGAGCAGTGAGCAGTATACTCACATATACCTTCTGGTATAAACCAAAGAAAACATAGAAAAAAATAAATATAGAATGGTATTTGTCTATTTGAAATCATTGTCCCAATCATGGCTAATTGCCAATAAATGCCAGCATGGAGGTTTGCAATATGCCAAATATGTGCCATTACTCTTATCATATTTATGTTAACTTAGGAAGCATGGGGCCCTTGCCAGAATCCTACCGGTACAAGTTCAACCGGGTTATAGCCAAGCTTACTGGCTTGGTTTCGGCCATGGTTCATTATAAGCTCTCTCTCACACCCATACTCCATCCGTGCCCTAAGTTCCCAGCCCCTCCCCTTCTCCCTAATTAGTGTTGCTTCCACCCAGTACTTCTCTCTACTCTTCCTCCCCCCTTGGAACCATGCTATATGCTTGTATACTGTGTCAGTCAGTCAGTACAGAATGAATCCTTACCAATCTGATCATGGACCAACATGGGTCCAGTACCCGATACTGCAATCCTCAACCTTGAATAATGTCATCTACGCATACAAAAGATTTCTTTATGGCCTGAAATCATGACCCTAGATACAATGATACAATACTAACTATAATTGCTAAATAATAAGTATGGCTTTGAAAACCAAAATGCAGTTTAGTAAAACAAAATAAAATGATAAGGTGAATCAACGTATACAGTTTCAAATGATGCCGCCTGGTATGGGCGGTACGTACCGGTACACGAACCACTCGCTACTGGACGATACGTACCGGTACATACATACATACATATATATATATATATAGGCGACATCACACTTTTTTAAAAAATTTATATATATAAATAAAAGATTATATATATAAAGAGAGAGAGGCAACATCACCATTTTTTTTTAATTATATATATATATATATATACCGAACATTATATCGCTCGGTATACAATACCATACCATACCATACCGAGAGAAGGTCGAAACTCCGGTACGATATGATATTTCAATCCTTGAGGTGAATATCTACAAGGTTAAGTCTAACCAATTTGAGGAAAAAAAGCATAATCAATATAACCTACTAATTTATCCATTGTAAATCATATAATTTCTTAATATTAAGAAAACACAGCAGAATTTACTTTTTCAATAACACCAAGATAGCTGCCACGAACTTCTGGATCCAATTCACTTGATTCATCAGCTGTAAATGCCCGAACATTCATTTCGTATATCACAAGATCTGTCTGCAGAATAAGTAACAAAACCATAAAATGATGAATAGTTGCATGAGAAAACACATCTCTTTGAATAGATTCTACTTATTAGTTTTACCTCAGGTATATTAGGCAGCTTGTAATCAGGACCCCAGTCAAAAGGCATGCTTTCAAAGTCATAAGTTCCAAGAAACTTGGACATCTTATTTGCAACATCCCCAAACCATTTCCTACCAGAAACAAGTTTTGCATAGGGGTCAAGAAGAACAATGCTGTTGTCAAAACCATGCCCTTGTTCCCTTTCATGAGGGCCATCAATTCGGTATCCATAAAGAATGCCAGATCTTGATAAACCCTAAGAAACAAACAAAAAATAAACTATTAAAATATATATGATATATGCAGAACAAATTAAGCCGAAGTGCATGACATATTAAAGGCAGCAGAAACAGTTCAAAATTAAGGGAAAGTTTGGTCAGTATAAGTCAAAATTGAGTCTGGTAATGTTGAACTAACTAAAACATTGTGAACAGAATTGATTGGGTATACATACTATATAGTATATGCCTATATGGTACTTCCAGAATTTAGTTCCTCATAATGTAACATCATGTGACTAAACATGGAAAATAAGTTCATGGTTGGGACATTGTGAACAACCTAAATCCCAACCAAAATAAATTGTAGGGAGTTCATGGACAGACAATGGTGTCATCAGTACTGAAACGATAACTACAATTATTCTGAGTCATCTCACCATAATTAAGATGCTATCAAGAAGATGAGTGATGAAACAGGAAAACAAACTCTGTAATGCTGTTGCCTGTGGATATAGATCTATAGGAAATTACATGCAGAAAGAACACGTTTACAACAGTTGCAACCTTAACCTATCTCTCAGCAATTTGCCTCATGATGGAGACATTTGCCATGACAACACAGCAAGACTATAATTTATAAAGAAAATTAATAAATCTGCAAACCCAAACTACCAATTTACAGAACTTCAGTACTAACCTCAACACAAATGTGCCACACATCCCCAGTTTTATTCTTCTCAGGATCCAGTGCAATCTCAACCATCCCATCACATATTTCCTGACTCTTTTCCCTGATGGCACAAGATTGAACAAACTGACATCAGGACCAAAAAGTTAGGATAAAAGTTATTATAAGCTTTTCAAACAATACAGAAGCCACAATCTTTGAAGAAAATGAATTTGTAATTGGCTACTGGAAAGTAACTTAAAAAATTTAATCATAGGAAAATAATGCATGGATCCTAAAGTCAACCACAAGAAATTCAATAGATTTAAGCTGGGAAACTGATGAGGTAATGAAGGATTAAGGCTATCTAAACAACTTTTGCAGAATCTTTCCATCAAGCAAGCACTGCTAGATTCAGCATTTATCTAAAAATTATAGAAAGCTTCAGCCAAAAATATAACCATCAGTGATAATAGACATCAGAGATAACTCCATCCCTAAACACATGTATTTTTCAGGTGTTCAAATATCTAACAAGCTGAGGCATGTGTCAAGCATATATAGAACAGTTTTCCACAACCAGCTTTTATAACGCATGAGCCAGATTGACACTTTTCAGACCACCCACAATAGTTATCCATGTAATGAGTCAGGGAAACTTAGACATTAAGTATCTGGAATGACAATCATGCTATATAAGTGAAATGCTAGGAAGTTGAAAAGGCACATATGAAAAAAGGTGAAAAAAATCAAAAAGGAAAATACTATGAAAGAAATTTCATAATAACAAGATTTGCAAAATAAGAAATAATAACATTCCTGAAAATTATGGGTAGATCCTATAGTAAAATTAAGAAAAGTCATGTAAGACAATCTGAACCAAGGACTGATGTATGGTTATCACCTTGTATGTACAATTGTACAGTGCCTAAGTTTTTTTTTATTTTTTTCAAGTCAATCTGTTTTAATCATTGAACTAGCCAACTAGTTTAAGGGAAAGGTCCAAACTAGCTTTAGATTTTCTATGCAGGCCATTAGGCCTTTAATTGCATTGGACAAACGAGGAAAACCTAAGGCATCTCCAGATTCACAAAAACAGGAGTCCCAATCCAGGGTTCTATCAATGTTCTCTATCGATGGTTGGGTTCTTCCTTTTTCTTCATGTCTCACACTCTGTTTTTCCCACTGAAATAGTTGGTGTGTGTGACAGTATGTCGAACAATGGTTCGTCTTATCGGTCTATACTAGTGTACTGACCAGCAGTCGGTATGATAAGTACCGAACTGTACCGAGCCATACTGAGTGTACTAACACATAGTATATGGAGGCATACCGATGTACCATCTGTGCTGGTCCCCTGTCAAAATGGTATGTACCGCCCATACCGAGCAGTATACTGTGGTACAACGAACCTTGTGTCGAACCATATTGGCCATCTGATGGTAATTGTTGACTTGGACATATCAAAAAAAGACATACAATATCATTCAGGTTAGATGAATTAATTAAGAAGAGAGATTGTAATACACTCATAGGAAGACACAGATATATTAGGTATGTAAATTATCAAAAGATACTGCCTTCAGAGGGTTTATTGGTCGAGATAATATATGTAGCTGGTCTCAGATAGTTGGAAACATCAGATTTTTCTTGTTGCATTTTCTCTCTTGTGAGAACTTTCTATACAACTATCAGTCAGTGGTAAGGACAACATAGCACAAATTTTCACACAAGCCAATTGGAGAACCTAAAACATCAGTTTAATTTGAGCACACGAACCAGACAAATTAGGTTCAGTTGCTTAAAGGCTGAGTCTTTTATTACATAACTAAACCCCATAGGGTCACAGATACAGCCCCATTTTGAAATTCCTTCCTGCTTCAAAATGAGAAGTTTCAGATGATATGGAATGACAGTTTTAATGTACATCACTTAAATTTATGGCTTTAGCATGAGAAATTGAGAACATTATGGTAATATACTAAAAACTTTTAGTGACACTTTAGTCATTTCTCTTGCAGCACACAAAACTCTGAATAACACTAGAAGGCTCATGTATCTTCTTCAAGATGTGGACCAAATGTGATTTATCTCTCCATGTACACTTCAGCAGGATGCTCCAAAAGGCTAGTTTAACTTTGGAATGTAGCAAACATAAATATGTTTAGAAGTTCAAAATGCTAGACTGGTTATGTGCCAGTGTTGCTACCGCATATCTACATCATCTACATCCAACCAAAACCAATGGCCTCAACATTTTGAGGGAGCTTCCAAGAGAAGATTATACTACAGGAGATTATGAATATTTCAGAGTATCTAAAATTTCCCCAACAAGATCATTTCTAAAGGCAAGCAAAGATGCACCGTATGAGTCGTAATAACCTTAACTTATCGATGCTTCCTAACCTAGCTGTGAAAAAGATTAGCATCTCTAAAGGTCTTACCACTCAGTAGTGAAAGCCATCCAAGTTATCCATCACCAAGAAAATTAATTATGCTTTTATGGTCCAACAGTAAAAATATGTAGAATATTCCACAAGCAAATCAAAGCGCTATCCTTTTCTGCTTAGCATGGCTACTGGTCGACAAGATGGTAAACTACAAGATTGTAAACTACGGTTTCTCTTTAGAGTCTGCCATCACCATTGCAGCGAGTACAATTGTGTGCCTTTCAACATCCAGCAGTTTCTATCATAAGAAAATCAACAAAACTAAATCTTCATCATATCACACAGAAGCAATTAACCCACAGATATCAAGGCTAGAAAGGGTTATTGCATTGTTACAGCAATTGTAATGCTTGCAAACAAATCAGGCTGCAGGAAAACAACAAAAACAGAGTGGCATGTGAAGAATAGATTTTGAAATGGTTTTAGAGGAGTGAACATTTTAGTGTACTAGTACTAAAGTTCTAAGAAAAAGGAAGCAAAGCTCAGCAAACAGAAATTGGTACAACATTAAAGCAAGTTGACAATTTTTAAAGTATATATGTCTCATGTCGCTTACAACTATAAATATTAGATCTATGTAAAACCTACATACAGCAACTTTTGCATGACGATGATTTTTTTTAACCACTGAATTAAATGAAAATAAATCAAACAACAAAAACTTTTGTTAACAAAAGAAATTGTAGTGTTTCCCACCCAGAAATTGACAAGCAAAGTGTGGCAAACAAATCACGTTGAGAAAATATAGCAAAGCTAATTCCACATGATCTACTCTAGCAAATAATGTACATATATTTCATGTGCTTTTTAAATGGTTTTACAGGAGTGAACATTTTAGTGTATGCAAAAGTTCTAAGAAAAAGGAAGCAAAGCTCAGCAAACAGAAATCGCTAGAACATTAAAGAAAGTTGATAATCTTTAAATGTACATATATCTCATGTGACTTGCAACTATAAATATCATGTTCATGCAAAACCTACATACGGTAACTTTTGCCTGAAGACAGTTTTTTGTAACCACTGTGCAGATTGAACAAACAACATGAATTTTTTTTAACAAAAGGAGTTGTATTTTTTACCTCCCAAAATTTGACAAGCAAAGTGTGACACATGAAGCATGTCGAGAAAATATAGCAAAGTTAATTCCGTTTTCAGCCTCTGAAGCTCCAAGCGGAAAGGCCATGCCAGGAGAATATTTCAATGGAACATCAGTCCCCAACATTGGTGTAACCTTCTCCTATTGTGGAATTACAAACAATGTTAGTAATCACAAGAAAAACATTTAGCAAGTCATTGTCACTTAATGCATCAAAAATAACGTTCAATGTTGTGCTCAGCTTGATCTAAGGCAACCGAGAAGTATTACTTTTGCTAATGTTATAAACTTCTAGTACAAACACAGAGGCAGCAAACTGTTACCACCTAGAAAAGAGTGTTCCACCAAAAGGACTGTCATGTCAGTCAGCACAATTTGGGTTGCGGTGAACCAAGCTATTTTGAGGTATATAAATTGTGCCAAAACATGTCCAAGCCAATACTTCCCATGTTTCAACCAACATGGTTCAGTACTTTACCCTTCTAGAAACATCTAAGGAACCACGCATATGTTCTTTTTTATTTTCCGATAGATTCAAAAGTATTTAGATATGAATCATATTAAAATGTTTGAAATAGCCATAACAAGTGGTTTGCGCAAAAGAACTTGACTTGTAAGTGTCATGTTACAGATTGATATTGAAATATATTTTGGATATAAATTATGCTAGTAGTAATCAAGAGGTTCAGTCTATACAAAACAATGCACAAAACATTGCAGTATTTATGGAATTTGTATTTTCATAGAAGTCCTCAACATGTGGAGAAAATAACAAAGGATTCTCCTAGTGAAATGAGAAAGATTAGTTAATTGACAAGTGCTTAGTTGCTTAGTGCATCTAATCTTTTACAATTTGTAGCTAGTATTAACATCAATATGCACTGGACTTTAGTTTTCATTTTCATCAAAAGCATAACAGGACATGAAGCATACTGAGACTCGTTTTGTGCATCACCTCAAGCAAGGGTCCATGAGTTCAATGAGATGAGTTACACCATCTACCATTTTAGAACACTTGAGCATGAAAGGCATAGATATTTATATTGTTACATGTACAAAGTTCTTGTCAGATCCATCTTTATTCTAATCAACTGATTTGACACAAATGCTCTTTGTTTTAAAAGTGTCCCATTCAAAAGGACAGTTCGACCATTTTGGAAGGATTCCTGATGTAAGACAAGTTCACGATGAGCAGAGAGCTTTCGTTCAATAATAAAGGAAAAGAAAAAAGTGGGGGAGATAATAATAGGAAAAGATGATAAAGAACATAACAAACAAATCACTCCATCTCAAGGGGAAACTCTCCGGGGTGAAGATCTCAATCCTCCATACATTTCACATGTGCAAGATGGCTTTGTACCATCAAGACTCAAAATATGACCTCACATTGTGATTGAATATATTTCCACTCATTCATTCTTTATTCTTCAATTATGATCGACTTCCCTTTTCATATAAACTTGTACAATAAGAAAAAAAAATACAAAAATGAGAAAAATATAATTACATCTAGATAAATCAATGGTTTATCATTTTCTTTCTTTGGTGGAGATAAATTTCCATGTTTGCCTTGGCAAATAATCTTCTAGAAAGCTAAAACTTTTCTATAAAGATGGAATCTTCAATCAAACTGAATTCTGACTTTTTTTATCTTTTTTCTTTACTGACCTCATTTTTTCTCCTTCAGTAAGAAATAAAAGTGAATTTTGGAGATGCTGCCAAGTGGCAACTTATAACATTTACAAAATACCCTCTAGACCAACAAAATTTATGCAATTGAAATTTGTATATATATACATACATGTATGTATATATATATATTAAAATGGTCTTAAGTCGTATGATTTCTTGCATTGGTATTCATTCAAAATTCAAATAATTGAAATTTGAATCAACCTTGATGTAGAATATCATAGCTAAACCAAAAGTTCCAATAACAAATCTGATTTAGACAAATTGAGGACAAGCACAAAAAAAATTTATTTGAGATAAGAGGAATGAAAAGATACTAGTAGAAAAAGGTAATTGAAAAAAATAACTATCAAACTCACTCTAGCTCAAAAACACCCTCAAGGATAAAAATGAAGCACCTCTGTACATCTCACACATGGATAATAAATAACCATCATCTGACATTTAGTGTAACTAAATATACTCATTTAGTGTAACAAAATACACTCATTTAGTGTAACAAAATACACTCATTTAGTGTAACAAAATACACTCATTCACTTTATGGTTTGCAATTACAATACATTTCCCCCTGTTGTAGACCCCTAGTACAAAAGGAAAATGAAAATACAAAAATATGAAAAACAATACAATGACATCCACATAAATCAACTATTCATTTTCTTCCTTGAAGATAAATTTCGAGGTTTGTCTAAGCAATTAGTGTGGCTTTTTGACAATATATCTAATTGATAGTTCTCTATCTTTGTAGAATAATACAACTTTCAAGTAATAAATGTAGAAAAATACGGTATGTAAACCAAGTGATGGCTTAAGACATATACAAAATGACCCCTAAACTAATAACTTTATTCAAATGATGAATACATTAAAATGGTCCTGAATCAATTCCATTTAGAAAGACAAACTGATCACAAATGATTCCACACTACAAAATTTTTTCATTTTTCTGGATATCCTTGTCCCCTTCTTTACTTTTGTGTACTTGTTCTTCTACCCTTCTTTTTCTCTCTTTTTCTTTTGATTTTCTCTTTTCTTCCAACCACCAAACTGACAATTATTGCTTATTTGGATCATTGTTTGACATTTCATCTGGACCGGTACATATTGGAGCATAGCGCTCTAGCATCTTATCAGGTCATACATAGACTGGACTAGACTAGGCAGTCTAGTAAGTAAACAGTGGTTACTGTCTAGTAAGCCTGGTCTAGTAAAAACACAAATACCTCATGCCTAGTCCCATACAGCTCGACAGACTCTGCACCCCTCTGTAGTGTCATTCACTATTGCACACGTCTGCCACCGCGCACCGCGCATGTCTGCCACTGCCCATGTCTGCTGCCCCTCGCTATCACATCACTTGCTAACCCTATTGATCGGCACTCTCCTTCTCTTCTACATCCTCTATCATCTCCCCTCTTCTCCATTACCTCCGTCATCTCATACTCTTCTTCCCCACTGCCTTCTCCCCCTCTCACAAGGTATGCCAGAATGGACTGGACTTGCATAGGCCAGGTACCCAAAACAGTAATCCATGATTTTGGTATGTTTGTTTATCTTCTACTTCTGTTTAGCGATTGTGATTACTCAATTATTTCCCTCTTTCCCATTCATCAATCCTGCAAAGAGTATTTACTTGTTACCTGTGTTGCATTGGTCCTTGGTCAGAGTGATAACATAGGTTATTACCTTTGATATATGAACAGATTATGCCAACAGAAGAAAAAAGAAAGGGGAAGTAAAGAACACTGTTCTTCCATTTCTCTACTCTACTATGCTGAAGGTTGAAGGGAACACTGGACACTCAGATGTTCCTCTACACTGCCTAGGCTTGAGTTCAAGGCTCACCAGACCAATCCTACCATTATCCAAAACCATAAAGAGTCTTTGCACAAATCAAACCAGTAAATTTTATAAATAGACAAACTGGTCCTTAAACATTGTTCACATATAAGACAAACTGATCGTTAACACCGGCAGGTGAGTCAGTAGGAACATGATCATTTCAACCAAAATATGCAAAAGCCTATATTTCAAGATTCAAACAGTAAGCCTTGATCTGGAATCTGTACATGAATCTCATGTTCAATCAGTTTGTATCACTCAATATAGAAAACGCTGTCAAACGGCATTCTTTACTTATTTGTTTCCAGAAGCTGATTGTCTATTAAATGTTTTTAAATGTTAAATAAATATAAATTACTTTGATCAAAATATTTTTTCATGAATTCTAGCATTAAACATGCCTCTCTAATTGAGGTGCATGCCTCACCTTGTGCCTCGATTTGTGTTTATTTGGCATAAAGGGAAAAGAAGGAAGAGCTTGTCAATATGAACAGGAGATTTGTACTTTAGGAATAGGATGCTTAGTTAATATTAGACAATGCAACAATGCTGATTCATGTCTTCATATTATCAGCACATTCACATCTTGATATCTCAAGAAAGGAACGCTGATAGCCTGAAACTTACCATAATACAAGCTTTAGTTTTGAATTGCCTGCTACAATGGGTGTCAACATGCTTGTGATTATTACTACATTATTCATCCAAATTAACAAAGAAAGTCTGCTAGCAATGTACCAAAAAGTTCAGCATACCTCTACCAAAGATTCTTCAACGCTATGGCCAAAAACATTTCCAGGCTTAACCATATATCTTTCTCTGACCTAATCCAATGATAACAATAGTCATAGTTTTGGAAAAAGAGAAGAAAATCTCAATCAACAAGTGAAGAAAGCAACAAAGAATCAAGACATGCCTTGCTGATTATCCTTTGCCACCCTGAAGCAATTTTAGCTTTACTAAATCTCAATCTGCAAAAAGTTTGCCAGAATACATTACAATCAATATTTCTTTCAACATGTTCCAGCATCATGGCCACCAAGGAAAATCAAGAAAATATCATGAGTTCTGTCGAATAGAAAATATGGCAGATAGAAATGAACTAACCACTACATAAACAAAAGGAACTCTGAAAGGAGTTGCAAAATAATTAATGCAAAATCAAGCCAAGGTGCAGCATGGACCATAAACAAAATGAATTTCTGTCACTATGCTGAGAAAGCTATATGGTTTTCAAAATTCAGAAGGATAAAATAACTCATTTAAAATATTCTTACACTTTAAAAAGCATAAGAAAAAGTTAGATTTGATCAAGTTCAATAAGGTCATGTCTTAAATATTCTTTCTCTCAATTTTCTATTGATAGAAGAAATGAATTTCTGCATCAACCACAAAATTCATGATTGGAAATATGATATTAGGGAAATCACGTCATGAAGAATTTTTAAAATTAACAACATTAAAAAGTCAGATAGGATAGGTAAATTGAGCAAGACTGGCTGAAATCAGCCAAGTTCATTGGGATTGATTAGAAGCATCCAGAATCAAACTGAGTGATCAAACCATCACGACCAGCTGAATGTCAAGTGGGAAAGGCACAAATTAGCCAGATCATCCTAGAGCAGCCAATTCCAGTAATGGTGGATGAAGATTCTGAGTCAGCTGATACCACAAATCTTAGCGTTTTGGATGATCACCTTTTTACATCAAATAAAAAAGTCAATATGCAAAAGTTTCTCAATGGTCTTGCAAAATGCACCCTTTTTAATCTCTCATAGCCATAAGAAACCGTGAGATATCTCCACAAATTACTTAACAATTGAACAAATTATAAATATTGGCAGCTAAAAATGATCAAACTAATGATACCCATTGCTTCACATTATTCACAGCTGACTTGCAAATAATCCTCAAGTTTCTGACTATATCAGATTTACAACAAGTTCTCGTGTTTTAATCCTCAATTCACAAATAATGACGTCAAAAATAGCTAGAGAGTTGATCGCTCAAACCAACCCGGATGCCAAAGTCATCTTTCTAAGATTTAAAGAAGGCAACGAATGCTCAGAGGATCAGGGATGATTGATTCCGACACTTCTAAGCACTAAGGTAGTGGATGGATCGCACAGGGGCGGACCAGAAAGACCAAAGAGGCATGACGAACAATGTTAGCAAACAGTTGCCAAATCGTACCTAAATATGCCAACTTTAAGGACTAAAAATGGATGAACATGACCCATCGTATGGGGCTACTACGCCGTTGCGGTCCTATTAGTGGTTGCCAAACTTTTCCTACCAAACAGAAGAACGTTACCCCATCTCGTTTCGTAAGACTCGGAGGCGGCGGGTGGAGGAGGGCATCGACGCGAGAAATCGAACATTGTTTCGACAACTAAGAGAAGAGAAGGACGAACAGGGATGCTTTATCGCTTGAGTGCGGCCGGGTAAAAGAACGGATTCCATTTGAGAGATCGAAGGAAACAAAAAGAAGATAAAAAGGGAGAGAGACGGTGGATTCCGATCACTGCATTGAGAGATCGAAGGAAACAAAAAGAAGATGAAAGGGGAGAGAGACGGTGGCTTCCGATCACCGAAAATGCCACTTAATAGTGATCTTTCGTCTTCGTTGAGAGATGAGCGACTTCACCTGCGCCGTGAGCGGACTCGGGATGTGGGGAACTCGACACATGTGCGGCCCGCAACGACTCCCCTCCCTGCTTTCTGTTATCTCCGTTGTCATCTTCATGTGGTTGTGTTTATCGTGAACCGGGCGGTGGCTCAGACACCAATAGAAAAGAAACCCATCTCAGTGGCAGCAAATTCCTACAGTAATGATCATGTGGGTACATTTGTGTGTATAATATTTCCGTGTGAAACGCAATTCTCTCTAAAAGAACATGGCATTTGTCTCGTGAACGCTTCGGGACGTGTGGGTCCCAATAAGGGGAACCAATCAAGATTGCGGACGTCAGGGGGTGAACGGGAGTCAGTTCTTACCCGAGTGTGAAGGATGGGGAAATGCGGGGCCCTGTGAAATTTGACCAATGAAAGAGCAGCGAGAGCGGCCACCTGTCTCGACTCGCGCGTACGTGATCGGAAGGTGAATGATTCTTCCCAGTGCGTCCGTGGGTCCCACTCCTCCCACGTGCCAAGCACGTGCTACAGGTTATCACTTTCCTAAACCCGTAGATAGGGATTAAGAGAGAGAGAGGGAGAGTAATTGTTTTGGATGTAATTTGGAAGCTGGTCTCCAGCATTGTGAGAGGACATTGTTGTTCCTACCTTCCATGTAATTTCTAGAGGACCTTAGAAATATAAACATGGCTTCCAGAGTTCATTCAGCGTCATGACGTCGTTTTCTATCTCATGCAATAGACACGACTAGAACCATCGATCCATAAAATATAGATGCATTTATATGGTACAAACAAGTAATGCTCAGTAATCAATGAACCATGATGCACATCACCTTCACCCTACGTAGTTTAAGTAGCTCAACACTCATGGTAGCATTCACGGTTCACTACCTCTGTTACTCTCGACTCAAACCTCTAAGACTACTGCTGAGCAGTAAGAAGGAAGGTCTTCGGCTTAAACCTCTTCATGTCAGAATCCTGTATTAATTATTGTGATTCTTCTTCCTCCTCTTGTTCCTGATAAGTTTAGTAGCAGACGAACCACAAAGTTGGGACACGTCCATGTTGATTATTTCCTTTGCACACAGTAACAATGCAAGCATGAGAAGTATCTTTACTGTGGAATCAGTGGCAGCACCTATCAAACACCTGCCATGAGCTCATGGATTCCACTTGTCCTTGTCGCCTTTCCCCTCGGCCATGAAGAACTCAGTCATCACTGTGGTCATCAGATCAGATCACGTCAAGAAGCACTTCATGCAACAATCCCCGACAAAGAAGTCCGTGGCATCACGTAGCCGGAGTAGTCGTTGTGACAAGGGGGAAGGATGTGGCCATGCCCACACAGGCGACGCCATTGAAACCCAAAACGATGTTCTGCAAGCCTTGGATCCATGCCTCGAAGTGGAGGTCACATCGGAGCTCGCCTTTGCAGTTTGAACCGGTGGGAACGTGACTACAACAGTGCCCGTGTCCACTTCATGCAACAATCGCCGACAAAGAAGTCCGTGGCATCACGTAGCCATAGTCGTCGTCGTGACAGGGGGGAAGGATGTGGCCACGCCCACACCGGCGGCGCCATTGAAACCCAAAACGATGTTCTGCAAGCCTTGGATCCATGCCTCAAAGTGGAGGTCACATCGCAGCTCGCCTTTGCAGTTTGAACCGGTGGGAACGTGAATGCCACAATGCCCGTTTCCACCACCTGCAGCGTAAGATCTCTCTCTCTCTCTCTCTCTCTCTCTCTCTCCGATCAAATGTATTGAGCTTATTTCATGATATTGAAGACTAAATCAATGAGAGTACGTTAACCTTCAATTCTTTATGAATTCATTCAATTCTCCGTTCACCTCTCGTGTATTAGGTTAATAATAGATATAACTCGACATCAGAATAGATATAACTTAAGATCACTCGCCTATAAATTTTAGGGGTATTCAAATCGAATTAAAAAATCAAATTGATTTGCGAATTATCTGATTTTGAAGGCTCTAAATAGTTATGATTCGGGAGTGTTTTCTAATTTAATTAATTAATTTAAATATAATTAAATTAATTTCAATTTAAAAGATATCAATATGATGAAGTTCACTATTCTAAATCCTTGCCATAATCTACCTTGCAATCATGAATACTCGGTCATTCTTCATCTCAAGGGGGAAAGGACTTTGACTTGTTCAAGACAGAAAAAGTCAATCTAAAGGTACAGGAAAAGTAAAATAGCTTCTTGAACAAGAAAACATGAAAAGGTGGAGACATGATGGAAAAGGGGATTGCTATTTAAATGTCTCCTCCATGGAACATGGAATCCAAACTCCATGGTTCACAATGAGATGACTTTGGTATTGTTATGATATATAAATACTTTTGAATTTTTTGGTAAAAACAGATTGCTTTAAGAAAAAAGTTATTTGAAGGAAAAAAAAATTTCAAGTTCAAAAAGACTTTTCCTTGAATGATATAAAACCTGATTAGTTGTTATATAAACATATTAGGAATATCAAGAATTTGGTACGGAGTGGTGCAAAAGAAACATACTTTATATGCCCATAATATTTATCTAACTGATGTGTTTTTTTTTTATTTAAAGGAAGAAACTGCTTAAATTAAGTGAAGAGTGAATACAGAGAATGGGGACTCAACAGAGGTAAGCGGGGGTGATAGCGTCTTTCAAAAGAAAAAATAAAAAAGAATGAGGTGGGTCACCGATAAACGATCATTTGGTCGATCGATCATTAGTGCGATCTGTAGACTCGTGAAAAATTATCCACTTTGAGTGTACTCATACAATTTTATCCTTTCGAAACATATGAGCTCCAAAAAGTATCTTTAAGGATAAGAGAGATCCGATAGACTTATGAGCTCTTGGTTTTTATACTTCTCAACCAAGGGCTTATAATCGAGGTGCACAACTCAAGAGCGAGTTTCCTCGGCCGAGGTGTAGGCGTCGGGTCCTTAGCGCCAATTTGATAAGAGATCATTTGATCGATCGACCATTAGTGTAGTTCGTAGGCTCGTGAGGAATTGTCCGCTTTAGGCGATGGGCGTACCTGTACGATTTTATCCTTTTGGAACATGTGAGCTTCAAAAGCGCATTTGATAGAGTGTAAAGAAAATTTAGGTTTTAATGATTTTGATCAATAAGATCTTGGACCAAGAAGAAGTTGTTCGTCTCAGGTGTCCTACAAGCAGTAATGATGTGTAATCGTATTTCTTTTTATCATATTATTTAATATTTTATCATTTTATATTTTTTATTGCATGAATATATTATGATGTCCATGAATCTATGTAATAGGAATTGGATTGTAATGAGATCACGATAATGATATCGATTCACCTTTAAACATAGATCCTAAATAATCCCGGTCATATGTTACTCGAGAGAGACATCGAGATATCATGACATACTGGTGTATTGTATACTTGTACATACGATGGATGATATTAATCTCAACTTTTATGCACTATACATTCTTCCCATTTTGTTTGTTCTCGTTATGCCTAAAGGAGCCGGTCATTCATCTGAATACCAATATTAGATGTCCACTCATTTGAGTCACTCCTTTCCCTATATCTCAATGCTCGTTTCTCTTAAATGGCTCGCTTATGTTGATTGCTCTCAATGCAGTCCTGTTAAGTTCTCTATGTTTGTATGTAAGATTTCTAAGTGCGCTTGTCCCGCTCTGGTACCATAAGTTATAGATTTAACTGATTTACTTAGCACTCCTACATGTCTACCTACAAAGGGTTAATCTTCTTAAAACCTCTTATGGTCTCTTAAGGATCTACAAAAGATAAGATAGATTAAAGAAAGTGTTTAACTCGATATTCACAAATAACTATTTCAGCAAGCATGTGATAAGATATATAAATTATAAACATAGACTTCACAAACTCTGAACGATCACATAACAAAGGGTTCAAGATGATCCGCCATGATCAAAAGTCTCTACAAGTTCCTATATGATAGTACTACAAAATAAAATAGCAAACTAGCCCTAGTCACTATCTTAAAGACATATCCAACTATGTACCACCTAAGTAGCTCCTGGATGTTGTGCTGATTAACACTATATATTATTCTACGAAACTAGAAAATCCTCAAAATGATTGTCTAAATGGTTTATTACCGGACAATTTTACCTATATATAATGACTGCACATAACTTATGAATGTAAGCCTAAAATGATTATAAAAATAAACCAAAATGAGATTATCAAGTTTACTATAAATCCTAAAGAATAGATAAAATCGAAAGATATTGATATATATGAGTATTACATCGAACATCATATTTATAGTTTTATCTACCACATCATATTTATAGCTTTGTCTATGATAGATCACATCGATCTTGAGTGAATCGTCAATACAAGCTAC
The DNA here is from genome assembly GCF_036884655.1 of Musa acuminata AAA Group. Taxonomy (NCBI): domain Eukaryota; kingdom Viridiplantae; phylum Streptophyta; class Magnoliopsida; order Zingiberales; family Musaceae; genus Musa; species Musa acuminata. The sequence goes on along the minus strand of NC_088346.1, from coordinate 10,120,563 downwards.
GATCTATAAGAGGATCCTAATGAACTCAAGAAGTTGGTGCGACGATCATTATCTTTTAGGGGTTGAAAGTTTTCACGGCAAGAGAAAAGGTTGAGTGTCTGACTTCTAAGGAATCACGGGCCTTGTTCATCCTATCTTTCTCTGATTGGCATCTGAAACATACGTAGCCCCTCGCTAGGTCTATGATTTGGAGACCAGATTGTAGCTTTCAAAGGGCCAGCAACGTAAAGTTGATTACCTTTACGGGAGGCGTTCTTTCTAGTTATCTCTCGTATGCTGCAACTCAGCTGGATCAAGTACCGAATCGTAACGAGAGGATTCTTGGATTTTGCCAATCTTGGCAATATGTTCGGCATCAAAGTTCCAGGTATGAATAGAAGAAGATTGTCTAAATAGACTGACCCAAGGACGAGAGGCCTTTGGAGAGGAGATGCCACGGCATCCTGTTGGGGTGATGCGACTGACCAGATTGGATTGGAGGAGGTAGGCTAGTGGGGGGGGGGTTTCCATTAGCAACTGTGGGGGACGGATCTTTCTGCCTGGTAGATAGAGAGAGTAATGGAGTTGAAGAGAGGTGCTCTAATGGCGGGTCTGGAGGCCTGCCATTGGGGGATGTCTTTAGTAGTTCAACGTTATCTAATTGATGATGCGGAGCTGTGCAAAATAATTGAATAAAGACTTGGAATGGTGATGGAGTATAATGGACAAACTAAATCTAATAAATCACATCATTTACCTTGGTCTTTTTGAAAAAAAATATTTAATTGTGTTGACTCTAACTATTAGAATTAAAAATTAGTAGGGTTTGAAAGATTGGAGACTACTCCCAACATATATCAAGACAGCTTTATAATACCCCAAAAATGTCCCAAAGTTTTTTTTTAATATAAATTACCTTAAGATTCTGAAACCAAGTTGTTAATCCTAATATTTTAAATTATATATATATATACCCACATCCAAGTTATAATTCATAATATTAGAGTGATACATTTTATTAAATTATGTTTATCATTTTCATTAAATGTACTGTCTTAATTTATTGATCTATTAATTTCATCAGTGATCCGGTGGTTTGAAGCTTGGAATAGTTTGCTATTTTAATTTAATGCCCATAGCCATTTTTTAGATTAAATACTTTTTTATAAGATCTACAAAAGAGTGAATTAGTACTATAATATAATATATTTTAATTGACTTTAAAATTTGATTGTAAAATCTATATAAAGATATGATTAATCAAATATTGAGTATGAGTAAAGATTATGAGTACGGTGAATAATAATTAATAAGCCATCACAAACAAAAGTTATAAGAAAAAGAATAAATACAAATCGATTTGTAGTGTTTTGATCTTTTTGATCTAGGTCTACTCCTAATTCCTCTTCTGTTGAGCCCGTCAACTTTTTTTACAAATCTTCTTTCTAACGTGAAGATCAATTACTATTGTTACAACTTTTATCCTTTTTATAGTCTTAGAATATAACTTTCACACTCACTTTTTTATAAAAAAATCTCTTATATCCTATAACTTAGTACTTCTAAATTGAAAAGAGAGAAAGGGACTCAAACAATACTCAAATAAAGAGCTACAACACTTTACAAACTCAATAATAGATACTCCATCAACCAAGCCTGAGTGGGGGTATTTATAGGCTCAAAATACTTCGAGAATAAAGCTAAAAAATTTAAATATTTAAAAATTTGAAATATGAGCGATACTACTATCGTGACATCATAATTTTGAACTACTATCGTGATAGACAGTACTACTATCATAAAATTTAAATTCTTAGTGCTATTATCATCGTCTTAGGCAGTACTACTATCGTGATAAGTGATACAACCGTATCATAAACGATACGATCATTGGAAAGACTAACAATAACAAACAATCCTTTTTGACTAACTTAGATAGTATTATTGTTTAGGCCTAATGGTACCATTGCCCAAGCTTATTTTAAGCAACCAATTTAGCTTTCTAAAAAGCATAATTTGATCAAACTTTAAGCCTAATGGATTTCTTGACAAGTTGATATTATTGCAACCCAATACTAATTTAAATTGATCCAAAATGACCTTGATCAAAATTTTAATAAATCAACAACATATCCGACACATTTACGAAACTTTCGACATTTTGTACTTTCTTTTAACATGTCTTCGTTTAAATCTTTGACACATCATATTTTCCTTTAATATATTGCTCATTCCACCAACATATCAAATTTTTAATGATATCTAATCTTTCGATGTAATATTCGATCATTCTAGTATAATGCCTAAACCTATAATACAAAGTCCAATCTCCAACACATCAATCAATCCTTCAGCTTTACATTTAATTTTTAATTTAATAATTTCTCGATGCAATGTGTAATTCTCATACTCGAAAGCCAGCTTTTCAATGATCAAGTTCATGATTAAAAAATTTTTTATGTTACTTATCAAAAAAGTATATTAATCCAATAAATTTATCAATTAATTTTAATATCAAAGTTCATTACTCAACGCTTTCATCCTGCATTATTAATACAAATAAGGACTAAGCATGTCTCACCTTTTATTTCTTCCTCCAGTCCCATCTCATACCAACCATTTCATTCGATGATGGTTCTCTAATAATAATAATAATAATAATAATAATAATAATAATAGTAATAATAATAAAAGCTTCCATTATGCTTATGTATTCTAAGTTAAAAAAAAATCAAAATGGGGTATTCAGCAGCACCTAAAAATAACACTAACAAAAACAATAATCTTGAATAATTTTGTGCCATCTAAATTCAATAGATTTATAATTAAAAGAAAAGGGTAGAATTAGCCACCCATGTGTAACATGCACCAGAATACAGTACCACATTACAATGCATGGAGACATTACCTTCCCACCATCAAACCTTCTGTTCCCATGTTATCAACATGCATGGCCATGGTGGTTGGGTGATGATGGTGACTAGGCTAGTGCTATGCTAAAACACCTTCATGATCATGTCTATCTCCACCACATGACAAATGTACCTGTCGACTTTTATCTTCTAGGATGCACTAAATCAACTCTCTCTCTCTCTCTCTCTCTCACATCTAAAGCTTTCTTTTTCTTGTAAGCTTTCGGACCACATATGACTATGGCAACCAAAAATATATGTATTTTGGCCACACTCGCGTGAGATTAAGCTGGCTAGTTGGATGCACAAAATTACAACAACAAGACTAATGATTGATTAACACTTATTTTAGATTTTTCTCATTGATTAAAAGTTAGGATAACGCAACTTTGTACGAAACAGTAAACTTTTAATTGCTTGAAAAATTATGTTTATTTTCTCAACGATAAAAAAAGATAAAGATTAAGCTTCCTGAGAGAGAGAGAGAGAGAGGTAAGTTAAATTTTGATGTGCAATTGTTGGGTGATGATTTGGCATGCATTCTATCCATAGTATTCTTTTTGTCTGCCAAAATCCAACTATCATATCAACATCAAGTACTCCAAAAGTTGTATTCATTTGTGAATAATGCTGCTGATATGTTATGAATCAGTTTAACAAGGTACAATGTTACAGCAAACTTTTGCACACCATCAAAACATGATCATTGCATGTTTGCAGCACTGCTGGGTGTCTAAATGAAGCCAAAAACCTACAACAACCATTGAATCTGAAGCCAATTTGACAGGACTCTAAAATCTTGGAGACTTGACTGTCATAATCTACAAGTTTGTTTGTTCTCACAAGAAGATAGAGAACACTGCATGGGGGAAATGATACTTGAAATAGCCAACTTATTTATTGTGACAAGGGTGGCTCAACTAAGGTGGTACATCAGCCATGTGGGCTCTTCATGTCCTTGTATTCATACAACTATCTCTTCTACTCAACCTTAATATAATATCATATAATATTATATATATTCATATATATATATATATATATATATATATATTATTATAATCTTGAAACATGAATAAAGAAATGGACCATAGCCAATGCGGAGCTTCCTTTCGTGTTCATCCCCTGCAACCTAATTCTCACCCTTCTTAACCATTCCTTAAAGAGTCTGCTGCTGCCTTGAGCTCTCAGCTCTGCCACCTTCTTCTAGATCTCCCACAGATCCCTCCGCATCTCTCTCTCGCTCTACTTTGTACTAAGCAGTTACGAGGATTTTTGTGGATATGCTTATGGTAGTATCTGGTGATGAGATCTGAAGGAGAGTGGTAATGGAAGAGTCCCTCCTACTCCTATTCTCTCACTCAGAGCTGCCCATTTAGAACAAGACTCTGTTTGTTACTTGTTAGAGAGAGAGAGAGAGAGAGAGAGAGAGAGAGAGAGTGAGAGAGTAGCTGGCTAGATCTACAAGATGAAGAGGCGCATCGCAGACTGGGGGTGTCTCATGCCGATCTGCCCATCTGGTACTGCATTCATGCCTCGGTTATTTTTGGTCGTTGATCACCTTGAGAATTCTCATTAATTAGGGAGGTGGATGACGAATCATACACACGGGGCTCACCTTTGTTGATTGTTCATGTCGGATACCTACAGAGGAGAACAGCGAGTCCATGGTGGAAGATGATGAGGCGGCGGTACAAGGAGAGAAGAAGCGGCGGCTGAGCGCGGCGCAGCTGAGAGCTCTGGAGAGGAGCTTCGAGGTGGAGAACAAGCTGGAACCGGAGCGGAAGCTGAGGCTGGCACAACAGCTGGGCCTCCAGCCGCGGCAGGTGGCCGTCTGGTTCCAGAACCGCCGGGCCCGGTGCAAGACCAAGCAGCTGGAGCGCGACTACGCCGCCCTCGAGGCCAACTACGACGCGCTCCGCCTCGACTACGATTCGCTCCGCCGCGACAAGGAGTCTCTTCTCACCCAGGTGAGTCACGAATCCATCGGTTCAACCGTTGAGAGCTACGCAATCTGGATTCTTTCTCGTGAACTCGTTCCGTGTTCGTGATGCAGATCGGAGAGCTCAAGGCCAAGTTGTCGTCGGGGGAGCAGCGCCTCAGCTTCTCCTCCGTGAAGAAAGAGCCGGTGATCTCCGAAGCCGAGGCCAAGGCCGCGCCGCCCTCGTCGTCAGAAAAGGATCCCGCGGCTCTGTTCTACAAGGACGGATCGTCCGAAAGCGACTCCAGCGCCGTCCTCAACGACGAAAACATCCCTCGACGGGGGAAGCCCTCGTCGATGGACGCGGTGCGGCCGCTGCCTACGGCTGCTGAGACAATTTCCGCGCCACTTTTTCTTGATCCGGATCATCTCTCTGGCGCCATCAAGGAGGAAGGATTCCTGCACCATCAACATCACCACATGTTGATGATGGAGGAGGAGGAACCGTTCATCAGCTTCTTCTCCGACGACCAGCCGCCCATTCTCAACTGGTGCTCCGACGACTGGAATTAGAAGTAGCCACGGCCGTACATGGAGATAGATCGATGGTAATACTAGTAGTAATCCAGAGCAGAGTTTGTAATGTAATTAATATTTACTTCCTGAAACTTAAATTACATGTTTTTATTTTCATTTCCACTTTAGCGATTCATCCATCTCTTTTCCTTTCCCACAAAACTAATCCATCAACTTGTTGAATATAAATTACTGACACGACCGCTTAAGCTCAAATTAACGATAGATAGCTTATAATTCTAGTCGAGTTCTTGATGGAATGTTCATTGAACTGAACTTATGCTGAGAGTTCGTGATGGACTCTCCAATCTTGCAGACCAACCACCTTCAACTGCTTGAACTGTGTAGCTCCATCGTCTCACTTACTCCCGCAGCTCATTCATTCCTATTACAACTCACCTGTCGACTAAGAACAGCTCCTGCAGTGTCACTACCTGCAACCACACAGCAATGGTGAACAGTAGCTCAATCATTTCTATTACAACTCATCTATCGACCAAGAACAGCTCCTGCAGTGTCACTACCTGCAACTACACAGCAATGGTGAACGTGCAGGAAGTTTCTGCAACCATGAATTCGTGAACGGATTCCGCTGTTCGTGACAGGAACATCTTCTTCTGTCTGGATGCATGAGTCACCGAGATGAACATTGAATGCGAGTTGCCTCAGAATGCTGTGTTACCGGTCCTTATCACATGGCCTTCTGTACTTCCTTCCTGCTGCCAATCTCGATGATGTGAATCGTGCCGGGATGCAACCTAGAATAATAATATGATCTATATTTCTCATTCTCAGTTATACTTTAGTGTCATGCTCGGTGTGGAAAAAGATGAACATGATAATAGAACATAAAAGACACAACAAAAACTACAAAGGATAAGAATGAACAACTTGTAGTTATCCAAAAACTACAAGATTACAGGAGACAAAACCCATGTTTGATGGAACCTACAGTACACCTTAATATGATCTACAGACCACACTAGTCATAAGGTGACAGCCGTGTTAGTCAAGGAATTTTCGTTCACCAACAAGATAAGTCAGCCAACAATGAGTTTCCATGCAACTTTGATCATATGTAACTGGGATAATTACATATTATCTATCCCCTATAGTTAATTATAATTAATATCTCAATCTTATATTTTAAAAAATAATATTATGATCCATGCACTTACGAAGGTAAAATATTTAATCATAATTCTTCTTATGTCATAAATTTCGTCAACGAAAAGATAACACGTGTTGTCACGTATAAAAAAAATGAATAAAAATATAAAAATATAATTTTTTTAATTATTAAATTTATATTTATTTCTTGCCCTAATCGATTTCTCTTCATCTCCTCTTTCTGATCTACTTCCCACTGCACTTGCACCGCTCGACCGTCGTCGCACCTGCACCGCTCTGTAACGGACAAACTTCTAAACAAGATGTTGGATGTAATGCTTATGTCTGTCCGTTGTCTTTTGGCATGTTCATGCCTTGTACAGCAGATAGAGGGGCGGCCGCAGGCTAAATAGTCCCATGTTAGTTGGGTTGGTGGCCTTTTTAGGCTTGTAAATAAAGGTTGTGTCAAGTGGACACGAGCGAGAGCTTTTCGGTCTGTAATGGACCATTTTACCCTTTGTTGTGCAACTATTCAGAGCTTGTAAAGTCTGTTTGTAACTTGCATTGTCTATGAAGTGTTTTTCGGACATGTTTGCTTGTGGATCCCGATTGAGGCGTTCTCTTTAACCCGTTCTCTCTTTTGTTGGTCCTAAGGGACAATGGGAGGCTTCGGGGAGGCTGACCTTTGCGGACGGACGCGCGAGGGTGCCGCACGCCTTAGGCAAAACCAGCTAAGGTCGTGACAATGATGGTATCAGAGCGGGACAAGCACTCATAGAAACATTTGACATGCAAACGTGGGGGACCTAACGGGGCTGCGTTGAGGGCAGTCAGCACACGCGCGACCGTTTGAGGGAAAACGGGCATGGAGATGTAGGGAAAAGAGTCGCTCAGAGGAGCGGGCATCTAACATTGGCATTTTGAGGAATGGCCAACCCTTCGCGCAAGAGGCACCACGAGAACAGGCAAGCTTGGAAGAATGCGGAGCGCACAAAGGTTGGGATGGCTGAGTTTGAGCTACGGCTCAACGTTGACAACTATACTTGATGGTGCTCTAGGCAAGCGAGGCGCTTGGCAAGAATGAGACCATCCAAGGTGGAATGAGTTGTTCAACGACCAAAAGAGTTATGCAAAGCTCACAGAGGTGAGGGGAATTGCTAACTCGAAGAATTTGGTACTCATGCATGGGCTTGTATGCGGACGATGGAATGTTCGTGGCCATCCCAAGGCGACCAAGACTCGGCGCCATGGAGCATTGAAACTTTCTCTTCGTCATGTGAAGGATACGTCCGGAGGAGGCTGAAGTGTACAACGAGTTTAGCATGTTGCTAGGCCTTGAGGGGTGCGGCGGTGGCTGTATTGACGTGGAGGCGCAATCTAGCAAGTGCGTTTGCAAGAGGCAGAACAATGCACAGTTTGTTCAGCAGATCGGAGTAGTTTAAGGGGATGGGGGTCTCCGAAACGAAGAGAGATGTTGCTCCAACGGGACAGTTATCTAGGAGGGATAAGTCTCGGCACTCCAGAGGGAGAATCATGTGAGACGGACTTCACATGTTGAGGAGGAGTACCTCACAAACAACAACTTCATGAAGCTCGATGGACTGAGCAAGCGGCGAGGAGTTGTCGCATGATCTCGCTCGAGAGAATGCATTGGTGGATGCATTGCGAGATCAAGTGGGAGAGCGACCTGAAGCAACTTAAATGAAGGCACACTTAGAGTCGATATGGAGATCGGACTCAAGGGAGGGCTGACCCGTGGAATGGAGGGCGCGAGGGCCACCATCGACTCAATGCAAAAACGAGGAGCGGAGCAACTTGGGTGTAACTTGGCGAAGTACCCAAGCCGCATGAAGGGAGCCAGCAGAGAAGTTGGAACATGGAGCAGAAGCACAGTGCTTTCCTTAGACAAAGGTCAAAGATATGAACTCTTGCAGAGGCAAGGGTAGGATCATGTTGTTCCATGGGTCCTTCATTCTGACGGAGCAGACTCATCTTGCATGGTGCCAAAGACAAAGGGAGCTTCTGGGCACTTGCACCTTATCTCGGAGGAGAATTTGATGGAGGAACTAAGGCGACTCAATTTGCGGAGGCGAAGTTGGGTTCAGAAGGTCTTTGCACGGGGCAAGAGGACGCAGAGGCGGGTACTCTTGAAGAATATGCCACAATGTTGCCATTCAAGTTGCCATGAAGGAAGCAGTGCGCAGCGGAGATTGTGCTGGTAGGGGCAGAGGCCCAGGATCCAGACAATGGTTCACAAACTACAGTGAAGTCGGTGGACTTCGGGAGCTACTAGGCGACGGACTGCCCTAGAGTGGTGCTTCATCTAGGTGTGACCCAAGAGTGGGTGGATGAAGGTCGATTGCCAAATGAGTGAACAAAATCGAAGGTGGAGGAGACTCTGCGATGTATTGGCAGAGGCCACACATGGAGGGTTCACAATTCGAGTTTATTCCAAAAAAAAAGAAAAAAAGATCAGAATGCAATGGAGATGTCACCAGGAGGCGACATGGTGCAGCGGATCGTGGTGGAACAATTCGTGGCAATGCGACACACACGACATTGTCCCGTAAGGGATGAGATCATATGGAGGTATGATCAGGAGCTACTGGGAGCTCCGCTTTGGTGAACAACACGACGGCAAGAAGGGCTATGGATTCAAGGAGTGAAGGCCATGGTACCGCAGAGGCGGGTCTTCCGGGCGTGCACCGAATTTTGCATCGGATGAAAACCTTGGTCATCAGCATATGGGGGCTTGGTTCCACCAAGGGAAAAGTTCGAATGCAAGTACCAGTGAGTTCCATGGGAGGGACTTGATCATGCAGAGGTATGATCGAAGCAACTGGAGAGTTGGATTGCTCCAAAGCTCATATTCGCTTAAGGGAGCCCGACAAGTCAGAGGACAAGGTCGAGTAAGCGAGCGTTGCTACCAAGGAAGCTAAGGAGAACAGAATCGGTGCAAACTCTACAACGTGATGGCAGAGGCCATGCATGGGAGTTACAGTCTGTCTTTCCATCGACCAAACGGACTGCTTGGAGAACACAGAGGTGTTGAAGCAGGGGGTCGAAAGGGGCGAGGAAGCGACGATGAGTCCAGAGGGACTTGGCTACCCAAAATCAAGCATCAGTTAGAATGGAGGTGGACTCAGAGGAGTGCCACGGAGACATCTCTACTGATTGTGAAGAAAAGGGATACAGAGGCGAGGCGATGGATAGTAGGGCCATGGGCATGGCAGCGCCATGGTACCGCAGAGGCGGGACTTCCGTGCAAGTCATTGATCCCTTGCTCTCACGGAGGGAGAGCACTTGGTCGTGAAAGGGGCCGAGGAGGTGGAGCATGCAGAGACAATCTCCAAGTACCGAGACAAGGCTGAAGGGCAGAGGCCAAGAAACTTCGTAAGACGGCAGGGTTGATGGAGAAGACGGTACAATCCCAGAGGCGACCTCATCTATCAGAGAATTACTCCAAGTTGGGGTGAAAACTTCCTGCATTCTAGAAGTTCAATGGCATTGAGAAGGTGAATCACAGTAGCTAACTCAATGCAAGGAGTGCAAACACTTCAAGTGCTTCAGAAGTGTGAGTAAAGAGCAGGCGAAGGCCAGTAACCAGCTCGATGCATGAAGTACAACCTCGAGGAGGCGGGCGAAGTCAAAGTAACCTTTGCCTTCTCAACTCTTAAGAGAATGGGCGAAACCGAGTACCCCAGTTCTCTTATCTATCCAGCAGAGGAGCTCTGCACAAGTTCAAAGACCCTTCGAAGATAATGGAAGACAATAGTTGTCAAATCCTCACCAACGGTGATCAGTGCTACTGAGAGTAGAATGTTCGCCTCATTTCCCAACGAAATGCCAATCGAAAGCGGAAGTGATGCAAACACTTCAAGTGCTTCAGAAGTGTGAGCAAAGAGCAGGCGAAGGCCAGTAACCAGCTCGATGCATGAAGTACAACCTCGAGGAGGCGGTCGAAGTCAAAGTAACCTTTGCCTTCTCAACTCTTAAGAGAATGGGCGAAACCGAGTACCCCAGTTGGACGTGACAACTAACTGAAAGAAGAGTCAATGAGCAGATTTTGTGGAGGAAGGACCCAAAACTTCAGAAGTTTGCGAGGCGATGCTTGTTAAAGCTCCAACAAGCATCCACCCAGTTCAAGCAGCATGTGGAAATATTGAGAGACTGGCGCAGTAAGGATGGTCTTTTCCTTCATTTGGTGGATCCGCAGGAATCAACAAGGATCAATACAACTCAGCCAACCCCACACCAGAGTCAGAGTCATTGGCGAGTTGAAGCAGCATAGCGGATCAAAGGTTCGACTACTCAGAAACAGCAGCGGAGAGCAGCTGGGAGCCAGGAGGCGCATTGCAGCTGGAGCGGAAGATTGAAGACTCAGCAAAGGCGAAGAGTTGCAGTGTTCACAAAGGCTTCGACGAGGACGTCGAAGGGATAAGTGGGGGAGAATGTAACGGACAAACTTCTAAACAAGATGTTGGATGTAATGCTTATGTCTGTCCGTTGTCTTTTGGCATGTTCATGCCTTGTACAGCAGATAGAGGGGCGGCCGCAGGCTAAATAGTCCCATGTTAGTTGGGTTGGTGGCCTTTTTAGGCTTGTAAATAAAGGTTGTGTCAAGTGGACACGAGCGAGAGCTTTTCGGTCTGTAATGGACCATTTTACCCTTTGTTGTGCAACTATTCAGAGCTTGTAAAGTCTGTTTGTAACTTGCATTGTCTATGAAGTGTTTTTCGGACATGTTTGCTTGTGGATCCCGATTGAGGCGTTCTCTTTAACCCGTTCTCTCTTTTGTTGGTCCTAAGGGACAATGGGAGGCTTCGGGGAGGCTGACATTTACGGACGGACGCGCGAGGGTGCCGCACGCCTTAGGCAAAACCAGCTAAGGTCGTGACAGCTCGTCACCACCACTCCTACGTCACTTGATTGTTGCCTCTCTCGTATCGCTCATCGCTGCCACTCCTGCATCGCTCGATTGTTGCCTCTCTCGCACCGCTTGTCATCGTCGCTCCTGCATCGCTCGATTGTTGCCTCTCCTGCACTGCTCGACCCCGCTGTAATAGACTCGCTTGATTGCTACCGCTCCTACACTATTCGACCACCACCTCTTTTGCATTGCTCATCGCTGTCACACCGAACCTGCTGGACCACCATCACTCTTGCACCACTCGACCACCGCACTTATAGTGCTCACCGTCGCCCCTGTACTGCTCAACCGTCACCTCTCTTGCATTGCTCGTCATTGTTGCACTAGACTTGCTCGATCGTCATTGCTCCTGCACTGCTCAACAGCCACCTCTCTTGCACCGCTCATCATCGTTGCACCAGACTTGCTAAATCGTTGTTGCTCCTGCACTGCTCATCGCCACTACACTGGACTTGCTCGACCGTCATTACTCTTGCACTGCTCAACAACCGCACTTGCACCACTCACCATCATCGCACCAAACCCAGCTCGCCAGTGGCACCCTGCTTGCCCGCTACACCTGCATGCCCATAACCCCAACATCCCTACCCTAGCTGACGATAGTCTCGTCGTTGTCAAAGAAGCTCGCTGCTTGTGCATCTCTACTTTTGCTACGGTACTCCCGCTACTCACCAAGATCGATAAGTTCTTGGACCTCGTTGGGTACAATAGTGGCAAGAATCAAGGATCGAAGTCCAATGGCCCCAAGCAGCATTGTTCATCCATGTAGGCTGCCCTCCTTGTTCTAGTTTGAACATTATGAAAAGTTAAAAAAAAAAAGTGTATTGTTGTGTGGCTATCATCTCATGATTATAACATATAACAAATTATTAATATAATTGGAATCTATAAACAATTTGATGTCATTCCATGGATAAAGTCAACTGAGTGAACATGCAAAGAGAAGCAAAAGCAAACAAATAAGTGATGGTGAAACCCAATCATCCCTAACCGAGATGACCTCAGCACCTTCTTGCAAGACTCCAAGATCATCGTCCTCATGTGCAACAGAAAGCTCCTCAACCCTCCATTATCGATCAGCTACACTTTTGTTGTCCTCCACTCTGTCCTTTGCAAACTCCATAAGCTTTAGAATTGACCCACCAGCCTCCTTGTCCTAGCGAACGTACCCAATTGTGCGGCAGGTCAGTGATGAGCGAGCAGGTGCTGTAGGCAAGCTAGGTCCGGTGCAGCGATAACAAGTGGTGTATGAGCGACGACGATCGAGCGGGTCCGATGCAACGATGGCGAGCAATACAAGAGAAGCGACGGTCAAGTGGGTGTGGTGACCAAGTAGTTAGAAAGAGGAGAGGAAGAAAAATCAATTAGGGCGAGAAGTGAATATAAATTTAATAATTTTAAAATAATAAAAATACGTTTCTATCTTTTCCATTTGTGCTTTTTTTTTTTTTTTTTTTTTTTGCATATGACAACACATGCGATTTTTTCGATCGACGAAATTAACTATGTAAAAAAAATTGGGACTAAAATTTTCACCTTCGTATAGAGACTCAATATTATTTTTTAAAATATAAGGATCAAAATACTAACCATAATTAATTATAGAAGGTAAAAACTGTGGCCAAAAATGTTTATGCACTTGCAAGGTGAGATGTAAATGACACTCAGAAGATGATCAACATCTTTAACTCTTTCTAGCATCCCAAAACTGGCCATGGAAGACTATAAACGAGTATAAGACAGATGGAAGAAGAGACTGACCGAGTCGCTGCCGGACTGCCTTTGCTCGGTCACCGATAGACAATGTAGTGCAAATCGTTCTTGTACTGAGGCTCTTCCTGAACTCTGAATTATGCAGTGACAGAGTACAAAAAATCTAAATTGAAAGGAAGAAGATGTTTTGATGATCAGCTCTTCCTGTAATCCAACAAAATGTAAGACAGCAGTAGAACAAACTAAACAAAATGGAAGAGTAGGATGTCTTCGTCAGTATTCTACATGCTTCGGTAAGTTCATAATCATGACCATCCAAGTAATCGGAATAGAATTATAAACCCTAAGATATTTTCCAAACTTACTGGTATCGATAATAAACGATAAAGAGATTTCATCCTTTCATTATTTACAGGTTAAGCAGACTCAGACGCCTCATAGAGGCTTTCATTTCCCTGCATATGACCTTGTACTTTTTGTTCTCCTCTCTATATAAGTCATCAAGAAAACTATGTTTTGTGGTAAGAAGAATCATCATAAAGAAAACCCCAACACTTCAATATTGCCACACAAATAAAAGGATGAAATCTAACATGTGGAGACATCTTTCTCTTTCTATTCTTGCCATATATCCATGTCGGTGGGCAAAGTCAAAATTGGGATCTTCCACTTCCAAATATGTCTCTTATATTTATTACTCGGTATGGTGTGATCACATCTAACTCGGTCGGATCTTTCATGATAAAAATGTTCACAATAAAAGGGACTACTGTATGTGTTCTCGTGAACAATACAAGATAAAAAATATCATATGCCAAAAGATTATTACGTTAGTGCAGCTGACATTCTTGTTTCCTGATTTGGATTAGAATATGAACAGCTAATCCTACCAAATCTAGACAATAATCTACCAAAGAATTCTTTACCGCGAGATCTTTTGTACTGCCACGGGGTACGAAATCAAACCGTTGTCAAAGACATGTTTCCTCCTCGAGCTCTCCTTCTCTGCCTTGCTTCTTGTGCAGAGCGCACACAGATCTGTGGGACGAACGGGACAGTGACGTCGTTGCGGTGAATCTCCAAGGCCTGGTCGGTGGAAGTGTAGCAAATGGCAGGTGGTTAGTTCTTAGTGGAGTCGTGGGGGTCAAAAGGTTGATGTGCCAGGTGGTGAGTTGTGGGTTCGTCGAATCTGCGTGGGGGCGGCAACAAGTGTATTGGGACGTGTGAAGCATCTGCCGCGTGAGGATGGGAGGAAGAAACGAAGCGCATATGTGTTCGGCGGTCTGCAATTGCCGTCATTTCAAGGCTTTAATTCAAGCCTCAGCTCTGTCGGACGCGCATTCACGCGCCAATACAAGCCTCTCCTCTCCCACAAAGAAAAAGAAAAAGCGAACCCAGAAGCAGCACAGAAAAAGGAGAAGAAGAAAAAAGAGAAGCAGACTCCTCAAGACGAAGAGAGAGAGAGAGAGAGAGAGAGAGAGAGAGAGAGACAGATGCAGAGGCGCAGGGTGCGGCCGAGAAGGGTGACCGTCATGCGGTTGCTGCTGACCATCGCCGTCGGCACCGTCTTCCTGGTGGCGCTGCTGGCCGTGCAAGTGTCCCCTTCGTCCTCCTACTCCTCCTCGTCCTCCCCGGGTGCTTACAAGCTCCCCAAGGTCGCTGCTTCTCCCTCTTCTTTTCTCTTAATCGTTGATGTTCTCCAAACGAAGGCCGGTTCTTGACGCTTTATAGGGGTTTTCAGTCACAATATCCTGGGATTTGTTCAAGATATCCTTTTCTTAATTTACACCTCTCTCGCTCCTTAAAAATCCGTTCTTGGAATCGTTTTTTTTTCTCTTTTTTTATGTTTATATCTCTTCGGAATAAAAAACGACTCTTGATGTAGGTTTTTTTGGATTTTTAGCATCAGAAATCTCTTTCGTTATGTTTCTTGATGCATCGACATCAAGAACCCATTTTTTTGTTATTTTTAGCCAAAGGTTCTGTTTAGAAGATGGTAAGCTCTCATTTTGCAGATCTTTTCTGATTGTTTTCTGGTTCATTTTTCTCTTTTGGTCCGCAAAAAAAGGTATTATAGCGTCAGATAGAAATGTTCTACGAGAGTTAACGATTTGTTGTAAGCAGAGGCATGAGATTGGGTATGGAAGTTGGCGTTCCGAGCACAAATGGGTGCAAGAAGCGGTTCCTCCTCAACTCTCCAAGGCGTCGGCTGCTCATCATCAGGTGATCCACTTATTTCTCTGTTCGATCTCCATCAGCTCTTGGTTTGATTGGTTTCGCCTTCAATTTGATGCCAAAGTTGCAATTTTTCTCAATCTGATCTCTTGACGTTAACGGCTTCATGGGGGGTTTTTAGTCGAATATTTGGAGTGCTGAGCAATCATGCCATCTCTCCCATTCTTTTCACTCCTCTAGAATTGACAGTGGGATAGCACGAGCCAGGAGACGACGGAGGAATTCGAGAAGCTGTGGAAGTCTCCATCAGATCGTGGCTTTGTGCCTTGCACTAAACCCAGCTCATCGTATTCATGTAATAAACTACACCATTTCCTGAGATTGTTTCCATTCTTTCTTCACTTGGCAGATTGCATTTATCTTAAGAAATGCTCTCTTTTACTGCAGCTCCTGGAGAGTCAAGAGGTTACCTGTTAGTGAGCACCAATGGTGGGTTGAACCAGATGAGGGCAGGGGTAATCAATCTTCCTATGTATATCTTGTTCATGCTCCATTCTAAATGGCCAAAGAAAAATTCCAATTCTGATTGGTATTGCCTAAATCTAGTCGCTAGAAAAGAAATTGAGTTAACTGCAGACATATAGCATATCATAAGATTCTGTTGTGTGATGTAACATGCTTCAGATTATAATTCATCTGGAGTTGAATGGTCCTCAAAGAGACTAAACATGAAGATAGTGTTTCTAGCTTTGAACATGAAAAATATATGTCAGAACATTACAGTTAAAGTTCCCAATGAAAAAGAATCTTAGTGTGAGACGGGCTATCTTTTTCTTGAGAAGATTGGTTGCCATTGTTGCAATCCTTTTGACTTGACATATTGTTGGATGATTGCATATGACTTAAAAAGGCTTTGCTTGCTTCATTGTAGCATTTTCTCCACGAACTAAGAAATCAGAAATAGATGTAGTGGGCAACAATTAAATTAAATTTAAAGTGTCAAAGGCCTTCTATTATGGAAGTATTCTTAAGATGGTTAAAATTCCACTAGCTGGGACCCTTAATTTGACATGTGGTTGACTGAGTTGTTGTTCGCACGTTGTATTTGGTTGCAAAGCAACTTCCAATCTATTATCATGCTTGTCACTTTCCTTGCTTTCTATTTTTTTATTGATCAATATAGTTGGGAGTACTTGATTGCATTTTATATTATGGTACTCTGTAATGCCAAAAAATGAACAAGTACCTTTAACACTTTATGATCTAACAAAAAAATGCATGAGGCAGCATGATAACATCTATTTATAATTGTTCAACATGTGCAAAGACCTATTATTTTAATCACCAAATGACAAAAAAAGAGGTAAAGGATAGAGTAGTCTGAAATTTTTTTTTTTAAAAGCATGTCCTACAGTTGCTATATTGCATAGTGGTTTCATTAAGTCAACCATGTTGATTTCATATGCGAATTAGGCATGCCAAACCAAGATTTAGAGATGGGATACCTGGCAATTTGGTTGAAATCTTGACTTTATTTTTCAAGCAATTTGTTTGGACCCTATCTATACGGCTATACCTAATGGATAATTACTGCTCTTTGTCTGCTTCATGAAAATTGTAATTTCATTCATCCAAAGCAGTTGTGCTAGTTGAACTGACTACTAGAAAATGGCAATCTCCCTACTTGTCTTCTTCAACCTAGTCAATAAGGTCTGCGACTCTGCAACAGTCAAGATGCTTCACTGATTCGGGTTGCTACGTATTAGTCTCTTTGTAATTTTTTTTCATCTGAAACAAAAACTGAACTAGGATTGTTTGTCCAGATGTTTGGTCACTGTTTCTATGATTTTTTTGGACAAATAATTAAATTTAAGTTCAACCAGAAGAAATTGTAGCTTATGACAGGTATCTAACTATCTATTGCCAATGTTTCATGTGGTTCCGACCAGTCACTTCACTAGTTTAAAAACTTGAACCTGCCATCTTCCTGCATAAAAATGTCTTAGAGATATACAATGCACCCAAAGTTTTCATGGATGTGCTAGCTCTTGAATATTCTAGAGTAAAATAAGTAACTTATTCAAGTAGTCATGGCCTTCTTCACCTTTCAATTTTATTTAATTAAAATTTGTACATAATCACTCTCTTTACATTTAAGGCTATCGGCCCAAATAGTTGTGGGAATTAAAATAAAAAAAAGTTAAAAAGCAACATTGACTACCAGAACATGCTTTCTTCCCTGTCTACTTTCATAGTTCTTTTAACTTAAAACCCAATGTTTATTTGGAAACGTTACTCGATTTTATGTACAAGTTCATCAGGAGGTTGTGGGTATTTCTTGTATAACCGTTTTTCCATAAACTATTATAAATGTTCTGAGATTTTCATTGCAGATCTCTGACATGGTAGCAGTTGTGCGGATTATCAATGCCACTCTCGTGATTCCAAAACTCGATAAGAGCTCATTTTGGCAAGATTCTAGGTACTTGTAATTCTCTTGTTGTCTTGTTTGAGAATATCTGTGCTTTCTATTGACATATTATTCTATGGCAGCAATTTTTCGGATGTCTTTGACGAAGATCACTTTATACATTCTTTGGCAAATGATGTGAAAATCGTGAAGAAACTACCAAAGGAGCTTGCTGCATCTACCAAAATAGTGAAATATTTTAAGAGCTGGTCTGGTGTAGAATATTACCAGGATGAGATATCTCGATTATGGAATGATAATAAGGTGTAGTCTCTGTACTACTGTAAAACACAAAACTTATTTACTACACTGTATAAAATTTATCATTGATATTATCTTTCTGACAGGTTATTCGAGCTGCTAAATCAGATTCTCGTCTTGCTAACAACAATTTATCCTCTGAGATACAGAAGCTCCGTTGCCGAGTTTTCTACGAGTCTCTTCGTTTCGCCCCTAGCATTGAGGCACTAGGAAAAGTAATAGCTTAGCTTCTATGTTTCCTAAATTTGTCGTTGTATTACAATACTTACACTTGGAGCTTATTTTACCCTTTCATGTTCTTTGTATAAAGTGCAGTTGTTGGTTGAGAGAATGAGATCATATGGTCCTTTCATTGCTCTGCACTTACGTTTCGAGAAGGACATGCTTGCTTTTAGTGGTTGTACATATGGTTTGAGTCCTCATGAAGCTAATGAGCTAACCAAAATTAGGTAAGAACTTCTGCAGATTAATGTCTCATTTTTTTCCAAGAAACAACCTCTTCACTGGCATTATGTTCATCTACTCTGCTCTCTCTCTCTCTCTCTCTCTCTCTCTCTGCTTTTATAGAGAAAACACACCATACTGGAAGGTGAAAGACATTGACCCCATGCAACAGAGATCCAAAGGTCACTGTCCCCTTACGCCAAAAGAGGTTGGAATTTTCCTTTCTGCTCTAGGATATCCATCAAGTACTCCAATATATATTGCAGCTGGTGATATATATGGAGGTGATTCACATATGGCTGATCTCCAATCCCGGTTTCCGATACTAATGAGCAAGGTACTAATACATTTGATAACGCAACATGAAGTCTCTTCATATGTTTTCTTTTCTTTATACAAAGTAAAACTGGTGAAGCCTTTTATTTAAATGTTGCCAGTTCCTACTTGTAGGTATATGTTAGATTTGTTCACAACACGACATTTGATTTATGACAATGACAATAAAATATAGAAAATGCAGGATATGAAAGCATGATTGCATATGTTTTGGGTAAATGTTATGATGATGTTTGATAATAGAAGAGTATCAGACTTACATTTCCCTATATTATGTTCTTAATGGATCAGCTACTCCTCTCCTTTTGGTGGACTAGCATGATATCTTCATTTTTCTTTCTTTTCATTGTCTTCATGAAAACAAAATCTTAGTTGAAGGTTTTATATGAAGACAAATTCTTTCTTTTCATTGTCTTCAGGGAAACAAAATCTTTGCAAATGAAACCATGAGACGCCTTAAAAACGTTCGTTCTTGATCAAACTTTTTCTTACTTTCTCCTGGAGTTTTAAGGTTGTAGATGAAAAAATATATATTCCTTTGCAGGAAAAGTTAGCTTCAGCAGAAGAGCTTGATCCTTTTAGACCATATGCATCTCAAATGGCAGCATTGGATTACATTGTCTCAGTGGAAAGCGATGTTTTCGTTTCATCGTACCTGGGAAACATGGCAAGGGCGGTCGAGGGTCACCGTCGTTTCTTGGGCCACCGAAAAACCATCACTCCCGATAGGTGAGTTGTCCTTCGAAAATGAACTCTTCGAGACATCCTTCAACACATTCTATTGTACTGTTGATAGGTCGGAAGAACGTTTTTTATATGTCGTTTAATGTATTATTTTTATTTACGATGCAGGAAATCACTTGTTCATTTGATTGATAAGATCGATCGTGGATCGCTCAAAGAAGGAAAAAAGCTATCAAACATGATTCTCGAAGCCCACAAAGGAAGGTATGTGGCCATGAATAGAACCACGTCCACACCTTCTTGCTTCGACACTTATCGTCTTGCATTTGTGCATCAGACAAGGGTCACCTCGCAAGAGAAAAGGTCCCATCTCTGGAACAAGGGGAAAAGAAAGATTTCGATCCGAAGAAGCATTCTACGAGAATCCTCTACCGGACTGTTTGTGCCGGTCGGAATCGGACGACACCACCGGTCATCATCATCTTGTTAGCACGTGATTTAGATGTTGCTGATGACTTAACCATAGCCGATCGACCGACTGAAGGAGCATTTGGAGAGCTCTGGTTGCCTTTACGTACGACCATGAAGCTACAGGTTACAGACATGGCAATCCAAAGTAGAGAATTGAAGGCGGAGTAGTTGCATGAAAGCTGCTGCTGCTTCTGCTGCTGCGTTGGTGTTTCTTTAAAGAAGATGGTGGCATCTTTATGAGAGGCAATTACAGATAGGCCTTTTTGTTTGTATTACAGAAACCTCAGATTTATTTTTTTCTTTTATAAGGAAATAATAAATAGCAAAATACAGTATTAATATATATTTCCATGATTTGATGTGCCAATCATTGTGGGGCCCACTGTCGTGATGGTTAGCTCGACAGCTACGTGGCGAGAACGATGTTTGCTGTCTCCGGAAGCATAACGAATCCCAAGAACGTGTCTAAGGGCATTCCCCTAAAAACCGCAAACGAGTTAACAACCCCGCCTAGCGATCCGTGGACGAGCGTGGCGGCCAATAGAAATCCTCCGACAACACGTCTCGATCCGCCTCGCTGCCATGTAACAAATCGCAGCCGTTCGTTTCACGGCAAAGAAACACAGCGAGACGGGATCTCGACTGTCCACAAGCCGTGGACGGCCTACAAATAGCGCTCGACCTACGCTGATGTCAACTTTGGATCTCTTCCGGTTCGAAGCTTCGTAAAGAGGAGGAGCGAACAGGAGGGAGATCGCGAGAGGTACTGTATAATGCGCCTGTTTTCGCTTAATTTCTCTGGTTTGTTTCAAGTTTGTTGATTGCTCGTCTCATTCCTGCGCGACTTGTTCATGTGATCTTAAAGTCATTGTTGTGTTCTTCTAATTTGCCTGGGTTTGGGAGGGATTTAATGCTTTGTTGTTGTCCCTGTGATGTAATGATGTCGCGTTTGGTTCTTTGATCTTATTCTGCCTTGCGGCGTTGGTGATTTGGTTGCATAGACATTGTTGTGGAAGGAAGTTTTGGTGTGCTTACCAAAAAAAACTATGCGATTCTGGTTGCCCTTGTTGGACGGCAACTAGCCTTGCTCAAACTTACTCGTGGTTATGCAGTTTCCTTGAGGCGATATGACTGATTGCCTGGAATTTAACGCGAGAGTGTAACACAAGGTGCTACGGGGTTTGAGTTTTTGAGCATGTTCGTGCAAAACTGAGATCTTTGTTCTTCTGCAAATTGGAAATGCCCTGTGATCTTGTGGAATAACTGATTGGTAGGACCCTATAGGTGATTCGATGTGTTCAGTGCATGGCGTCTGTTTTGAGAATTCAGAAAAATACAAAGCTTTATCCCTTGGTTGCCGACGTGGGTTATAGAATAATGATTTTGTGGAAACTAGGGGTGAAAACTGATTGGACAATTGAGAAATCCATATTCCTTAACAATTCGCACCAATAACTTTGTGAATTTAATAATACGCAAATCAAATGTGTCGCAGATAATAATGACTATAACTCATTTTATTAATGATGTTTCTTGGGTGAGAAAACTATAAGGCAAATGTGACAAGCAAAAAATAAAGATAAAACAAAGGGTTCATTCTCTATGTAGGACACTTTGATTTTTTTTTTTTTTTTTTGAGCTGGTATTGCTGTCTTTTATGGTTGCAAATATTATGATATCTGGGTGTGAGTGGAGTTCAATTGTGTCTCTGTGAGTTGCAAGGATCTCAGTTAGCATAACTTAAATATGAATGTGTCCATCTATGTATTCAAGCTCAACTGGTCTCGTAGATGTGTGAAGAGACTAAGATGATTTTCTCTACTTTGTTGGATCTGTTGATTTGTTGATGGTCCGATTCTCCATGGATCTTCAGCTGTGTGCTTCTCTTTATCTTGAGTTAAACCAAGAACATATTTGAAACCTGAAGTAAGGGTTTCCAGCTTTATTTGTTTTTTTGTACAGGGTTTCTGAATGCTAGATTCATTTAGTTGTAAAGTATCTCTTTGATTAGAATCTTTCCTGTTGTGTCGTTTTCTTTTGAGATGCATATTTTTATTTCTTCAATGTCAAATGATCTTTTTTGGATTGAATAAACAGGTGTTGAATTTTTTAAAGTTATTTGTTTGATATCTCAATCAAATGACTTCTATGGCTTCTTGTTGTCCTATTATCAATGTTCTATATTTGTAAATTATATATGATAGTTTTGAGTTTTAAGCTAAAAAATAGCTTTTTAGCAACATTTCTCTGGATAACTTGTGTTAGAAACAAAAGTGCTGGTGAATTTTCTTGTTTCTCTTTATCTTGGTGATTCGATACTGTCATTACAGAATTCTGATTTGTTCTTAGCTTTTGTAAGTGCATTTTTGGTTTGGATAAAAATAATTGTTATACACTGATCTGTTGTTTGCTTTTTGGATGTATCAAATTAGACTAGTGGACTATGCAGTTTGTTAGGAACTTAAGCAGACTTGTTTTTAAGAAACCTGGTGATGTTCTTTGGTGGTTAATTAGTTTATCTGCTTTGACACATGCCTTCTTTCTTGTCTCTTTCTGTGTTTCATATATCATGGTTATAACTATATCTCCAATTGACCTGAGTATGTATGCCTCTGATATATGACATTGACAACAAGAGAGATTTTCTGTCACAATTATGGAAAATTTCACATGAGTTTCTATCTAGTTATGTTCATATCCCTTTTATGGGTGGACTTCTTAAATCTTTTTTCATTGCTATGCTTTGCCCTTTGTGATCATTACTTAGTTGTATGGTAAACTTCTTGAGATTGATTTTTTTTTTCCTGATGTAATTGATTGATTTGTCTTGACATCACATAATCCATCATATATAGAGTAAGTCTAATTGCTTTTTTCCTCTGTTCCAGATGGCTCGTACGAAGCAAACTGCTCGCAAGTCAACTGGAGGGAAGGCTCCTAGGAAACAGCTTGCCACTAAGGTTCAGTCATTCTTAATTAGCACATTGTCTTGCATCATGTATGTCTCTTATCCTCTTTGCTTGTCGCTTTGTGTGGTTAGCTGTTTTCTGGTGTTTGTGTAGGCTGCACGCAAATCAGCCCCTACCACCGGTGGAGTGAAGAAGCCTCACCGCTACCGTCCTGGGACTGTTGCTCTTCGGTATGCTGTGTGATACTGGTGGTACCATATTAGTGGGTTCTCTAGTGTAGTTTTCACACTTAAGCTTTGCTGCTGCTTATTGTGCATTTTGGTGTTGAAAACTATAGTGAAATTCGTAAGTATCAGAAAAGCACGGAGCTTCTGATAAGGAAGTTGCCATTCCAGAGGCTTGTCAGGGAAATTGCCCAGGATTTCAAGGTCTGTAGTAATGTGACACTATGAATGGTGGTGACCTATAAAGACTGATCTGAGCTATTACAATCTTTTTTTTTTTTTTATATATCGTGTTGTGCAGACTGATCTGAGCTATTAAAACAATCTTTTTTTATATCTGCGTTGTGCAGACTGATCTGCGCTTCCAGAGCCATGCAGTGCTTGCTTTACAAGAGGCTGCCGAAGCGTATTTGGTGGGTTTGTTTGAGGATACCAATTTGTGCGCCATCCATGCCAAGCGCGTGACCATCATGCCTAAGGACATCCAGTTGGCTCGGAGGATCCGAGGTGAAAGGGCTTGAGAGGGCTGTCTGCTACGAATAACTTTTGTTATGAGTAACAGATGTGGGACTCCTAATGCCTATTTAGTTATTCGATACTGTGTGTATGGGTAACATGGTATTCCGACTATAATGGTGCGTGGTTTGGTCATGTGATCGATGGCCTATATGTTATGCATCAGTCTGTTAATCTTTAGTTTAGCCGGGTGGTGATGTATGGAATTCTAATTTCAGATGATTTAGGAATGTGTTTTGTGGTAATATTGTCAGATGTTAGCTTTGTTACAGACATACACATTATATCATATTTCTCTCAGCCTTTCGTGTGGTTGCTGTTCATTTATTTTGAATTTTCATCCTCTGATTTCGTTTCAATATTGTTATTTTCCAGAGGTTTTTGATTTATGTGGCTTATTTCATCATGTGTTCTTGTTTTGAATTTATTATCTCTATTCATTCTTCTCCATTTCATGTGTTCTTTTTTTGGCATCCTCGTAATGGCTATATGAATATGAATAAATATGTGATATGGCAATTAGCAGCTTCTATCCATGACTCTCATTGCAAGATGGAATTCGTTACTGCTTCCTATTTCTTGATCATAATCCTGCTTTTTGTGATCATAGTGGTTTGACTACAGAACCCAAGCAAATTTCGTGGATGCGGCCAACCGTCAACATGATAATAACACGGAACCGCAGCCGAACTATCTCAAGTATTAGATGACGTCATCAACAATGTTTACCGAGCAAATTTGAGCATGGAGCATGTGGAAGAATTGTTTGTTGCAACCAGTAACATCATCAACCAACAGGGATTACTGAGCAAATTTGAGCATCTTGGAGTACAAGAGAACGTGGAAGAATTGTTGGTTGAAATAACATCATCAAGGAGGAAGAATGTCCAAAAAATAGCATCATCAACAAGGAAGAATTGTTTGTTGCAACCAGTAACATCATCAACCAACAGGGATTACTGAGCAAATTTGAGCATCTTGGAGTAAAAGAGAATGCGGAAGAATTGTTGCAACCAATAACCAAAACACAAAACGGATCTTGACTACGTAATCAACTATACAAACAATTAAAGCCAACCAGCCGCATCTTGGCCTAATTTTTCTCGACCTGTCGAGAATGCTCTCCCAGAACTAGGTTCGCCAAGAGTGACCGACGCTAATGACTGGGAAGCCCAGGCTCTGGCACTCATTGCACCTTCCTGCAGATGATGCCGCTCGCATGGATGCAACCTACTGCCTTCCCGCTTTGCTTGTTCAGTGTATGCCTGGAAATAGTTCCAGAGATTCCTCACGCTCGCATATCGCATCTGCCTCCTCCAAGCTCGCTGAAAACATGCATTAAGTCTCGGAAGAAGGAAGTAAAGCAGCCTCATCAGCAGGAAACCACTTGCAAGTGCCAAATAACCATCCTGCTGCAGCAGTTTCTCTGGTGATCTTGCCCATGAGAATGGGCAGTTTTCCTGCATGTCTTCTTTGAGCTCAGTATCATCTGGCGGATCCATAACATTATCCAGGAAGACCAGTTTCGGTGATGGACCGACACCTGACACGATGAACAGATTACGATAAATATAACATGTTCCAAGGCAAAGAAAGCCTCGTGTTAAACTTCTTTAATTTTCAATCTTCATTGCAGATTGACCAGAACGGTAGAGTCCTATGCACAAAACGAGAGTCCAGCCTGGTTATGCTCAATGAATAAATGCTATGTAACTTGAGCTTACCATTTATTGATTGTGAACAACTCTATTGAAGGTATTTTTGTTACTCGGCAAAAGTGCTTAATATCATAAGTTTGAAAATGACTATTGTTTTGAACCATCAAGTGAATAGTTCTAAGGAAGTCGGGAACATAACTATGCCGTGAGAAGTCTTGTAGGACAGTTTTGCAATCCAGAGATAAAGGGCACTTAAAAAAGGGCATCTAATCAAAGGAAAAATGCAAAATACCTGTTACATGATTGTAAAAAGCAACTAGAGAATTTCTGGTTCGTGAACCGTGATACTGCACCCTCATAGTTGAATTTAGAAGAAAAAGGGTTGGAAAACCATGCACTCCATATCTTGATAGTAAGCTGCAATTCACAAGTTCCAGATGTCAATATCAGTACATGCATATATTTGAGGAATCTTGTCATTTGAACAAACATTGTTCTGTACCTTGGCCTGATAACAGATTCTTCAAATGCAAAATGACGGATGGTTGGAAATAAGTTAGACAAGATCTGGAAATTTGGGTGACAAATTTTAGAGAAAGGACACCAGGATGCATAAAAGAGCAGGGCCACATAGTCCTCCCTGTTCTTTTGCACCAGACTCGATGCCTTCTGCAAAGCAGCTTCATCTCCCTACACACAAGGTAAAGAAAAAAAAAAAGTCTCAGAACAATTAAGAAAAGCAAATTGATATGATATAGAGGTTCTTCTGTCAGTCAACAAGAATATAATCTAGATGTGACAAGGTCTCAAAACAAGAAAGGCCCCTTGAACTAACCCTGATTGACCAAGACTAATGGAACAATTGAAACACTACCATAGAAGAACAAGAAGCAGATACAACTGCACAAAATCACATGAACAAAGAGAGCAGAAAACAGAAAGGCCATAGAAGAATCACTAATCCACAAAGCATACGTCAACAGCAGCATCAAGCAACAATCAAGAGCAAATAACAATGCCATACTGTCACGGACTTAGCTGGTTTTGCCTAAGTCGTGCGACACCCTTGCATATCCGTCCGCAAAGGTCAGCCTCCCCGAAGTCTCCCATGGTCCCTTAGGACCCACAAAAGAGAGAACGAGTTAGAGAAAACGCCTCATTCGGGATCCATAAGCAAAAATTTTCGAAAACACTTCATAGACAATACAAATTACAAACAGACTTTACAAGCTCTGAACAATTGCACAACAAAGGATCAAAATGATCCACTATAGACCGAAAATCTCTCACAAGTGTCCACATGACACAACATTTATTTACAAGCCTAAAACGGCCACCAAACCCAACTAAAATAAGACTATTAAGCCTTCGACTGTCCCTCTACATGTTAGGCAAAGAATGAACATACCAAAAAACACAGACATACATAAGCATTACACCAAACATCATGTTTAGAAGTTTGTCCGTGACATTCTCCCCCACTTATTCCTTCGACGTCCTTGTCGAAGCCTTTGTCGACACTGCAACTCCTCGCCTTTGCTGAGTCTTCAATCTTCTGCTCCAGCTGCAATGCGCCTCTTGGCTCCCAATTGCTCTCCGGTGTTGTTTTTGAGTAGTCGAACCATTTGATCCGCCATGCTGCTTCAACTCGCCAATGACTCTGACTCTAGTGTGGGATTGGCTGAGTTGTTTTAATCCTTATTGGTTCCTGCGGATCCTCCAGATGAAGGAAAAGATCATTCTTACTATGCGCCAGTCTCTCAAATGGCTCATGCTGCTTGAACTGGGTGGATGTTTGTTGGAGCTTTAACGAGCATCACCTCGCAAACTTCTAAAGTTTTGGGTCCTTCCTCCACAAAATTTGCCCATTGACTCTTCTTTCACTTAGTTGTCACTTCCAAGTAGATTCGCATCACTTCCGCTTTCGATTGACATTTCGTTGGGAAATGAAGCGGACAATCTACTCTCAATAGCACTGATCACCGTTGGTGAGGATTTGACAACTATTGTCTTCTATTATCTTCGAAAGGTCTTTGAACCTGTGCAAAGCTCCTCTACTGGATAGATAAGAGAATTGGGGTACTCGGTTTCGCCCATTCTCTTAAGAGTTGAGAAGGCAAAGGTTACTTGACTTCGCCCGCCTCCTCGAGATTGTACTTCATGCATCGAGCTAGTTACTGGCCTTCGCCTGCTCTTTGCTCACACTTCTGAAGCACTTGAAGTGTTTGCACTCCTTGCGTTGAGTTAGTTACTGTGATTCACCTTCTCAATGACATCGAACTTTTGGAATGCAGGAAGTTTTCACCCCAACTTGGAGTAATTCTCTAATAGATTTGGTCGCCTCTGGGATTGTACCGTCTTCTCCATCAACCCTGCCGCCTACTCCACTGAGTAGCAAAGGTACAGCACCACATACTGCATACTTCGTTCCTTGGTCGTGCACTCTTGCCTGACCCGAAGTCCTTTACTTTCGGCTATCTTGATGAGAAGCTTATTGACACCGATCTTACGAAGTTCCTTGGCCTCTGCCCTTCAGCCTTGTCTCGGTACTTGGGGTTTGCCTCTGCATGCTCCACCTCCTCGGCCTCTTTCACGACCAAACACTCTCCCTCTATGAGAGCAAGGGATCAATGACTTTCATGGAAGTCCCGCCTCTGCGGTACCATGGCGCTGCCATGCCCATGGCCCTACTATCCGTCGCCTCGCATCTGCATCCCTTTTCTTCACGATCAGTAGATATGTCTCTGTGGCACTCCTCCGAGTCCACCTCCATTCTAACTGATGCTTGATTTTGGATAGCTAAGTCCCTCTGGACTCATCGTCGCTTCCTCGCCCCTTTCGACCCTCTGCTTCAACACCTCTGTGTTCTCCAAGCAGCTCCCTTTGATCGATGGAAAGACTAATTGCAACTCCCATGCATAGCCTCTGCCATCACGTTGTAGGGTTTGCACCGATTCTGTTCTCCTTAGCTTCCTTGGTAGCAACGTTCGCTTACTCGACCTTGTCCTCTGACTTGCCGGGCTTCCTTAAGCGAATATGAGCTCTGGAGCAGTCAAACTCTCCAGCTGCTTCGATCATACCTTTGTATGATCAAGTCCCTCCCATGGGACTCACTGGTACTTGCATTCGAACTTTTCCCTTGGTGGAACACAGCCCTCATATGCTGATGACCAAGGCTTTCATCCGATGCAAAATTCGATGCACGCACGGAAGACCCGCCTCTACGGTACCATGGCCTTCACTCCTTGAATCCATAGCCCTTCTTGCCGTCGTATTGTTCACCGAAGTGGAGCTTCTAGTAGCTCCCGATCATATCTCGGTATGATCTAGTCCCTCACGGGACTAATTCATGTGTATCGTATTGCCACAAACTATTCCACCACGATCCGCTGCACCATGTCGCCTCCTGGTGATATCTCCATTGCATTCTGATCCTTGTGGGATAAACTCGAATTGTGATCCCTTCATATGTGGCCTCTGCCAATACATTGTAGGGTCTCTTCCACCTTCGATTTTATTCGCTCCTTTGACAATCGACCTTCATCCACCCACTCTTGGGTCACACCTAGATGAAGTACCGCTCTAGGATAGTCCGTAACCTAGTAGCTCCCGAAGTCCCCCGACTTCGCTGCAATTAGTGCACTATTGTCTGGATCCGGGGCCTCTGCCCCTACCAGCACAATCTCCGCTGCACACCGCTTTCTTCATGGCAACTTGAATGACAACACTATGGCATATTCTTCAAGAGTACCCTCCTCCGTGTCCTCTTGTCCCGTGCCAAGGCCTTCTGAACCCAACTTCGCCTCCGCAAGTTGAATCGCCTTAGTTTCTCCATCAAATGCTTCTCTGAGATAAGGTGCATGTGCCCAGAAGCTCCCTTCGTCTTTAGCACCATACAAGATGAGTCTGCTCCGTCAGAATGAAGGACCCATGGAACAACATGATCCTACACTTGCCTCTGCAAGAGTTCATGTCCTTGACCTCTGTCCAAGGAAAGCACTGTGCCTCCGCTCCATGTTCCATCTTCTATGCTGGCTCCCTTCATGCGGCTTGGATACTTCGTCAAGTTACACCCAAGTTTCTTCGCTCCTCGTTTTGCATTAAGTTGACGGTGGCCCTCGCGCCCACCATTCCACGGGTCAGCCCTCCCTTGAGTCCGATCTCCATACCGACTCCAAGTGTGCCTACCTTTGTGTTGCTTTGGGTCGCTCCCCCGCTTGATCTCGCAATGCATCCACCAATGCATTCTCTCAAGCGAGATCATGCGACGACTCCTCGCTGCTTGCTCGATCCATTGAGCTTCGTGGAGTTGTGGTTTGTTGAGGTACTCCTCAACATGTGCGGTTCGTCCCACATGATTCTCCCTCTAGAGAGCCGGGACTTATCCCTCTTGGATAACTGTCCCGTTGGAGCAACATCTCTCTTCATTTCGGAGACCACCATCCCCTTGGACTACTCCGATTTGCTGAACAAACTGTGCATTGTTCTGCCTCCTGCAAACGCACTTGCTAGATTGCGACTCCACGTCAATACAGCCCCCACTGCACCACTCAAGGCCTAGCAACATGCTGAGCTCGTTGCACACTTCAGCCTCCTACGGACGTATCCTTCACATGCAAAAGAGAAAGTTTCAATGCTCCATGGTGCCGAGTTTCGGTCGCCTTGGGATGGCCGCGAACATTCCATCGTCCGCATACAAGCCTATGCATGAGTATCGAATTCTTCGAGTTAGCAATTCCCCTCACCTCTGTGAGCTTTGCACAACTCTTTCGGTCGCTAAGCAACTCATTCTACCTTGCATGGTCTCATCCTTTACCAAGCGCCTCGCTTGCCTTGAGCACCATCAAGTATAGTTGTCAACGTTCAGCCGTAGCTCAAACTCAGCCATCCCAACTTTTGTGCGCTTCGCATTCTTCCAAGCTTGCCTGTTCTCGTGGTGCCTCTTGCGCAAAGGGTTGGCCATTCCTCTGAATGCCAATCTCAGATACCTGCTCCTCCGAGTGACTCCTTTTCCCTACATCTCCATGCCCGTTTTCTCCCAAACGGTCGCGCGTGTGCTGACTGCCCTCAACGCAGCCCCGCTAGGTCCCCCACGTTTGCATGCTAAGTGTTTCTATGAGTGCTTGTCCCGCTCTGATACCATCTATCACGGACTTAGTTGGTTTTGCCTAAGTCGTGCGGCACCCTTGCGTGTCCGTCAGCAAAGGTCAGCCTTCCCGAAGCCTCCCATGGTCCCTTAGGACCCACAAAATAGAGAACGGGTTAGAGAAAACGCCTCATTCGGGATCCACAAGCAAACATTTCCGAAAACACTTCATAGACAATGCAAATTACAAACAGACTTTAGAAGCTCTGAACAGTTGCACAACAAAGGGTCAAAATGATCCATTACAGACTGAAAATCTCTCATAAGTGTCCACATGACACAACCTTTATTTACAAGCCTAAAGCGGCCACCAAACCCAACTAAAATGGGACTATTAAGCATTCGGCTGTCCCTCTACATGCTAGGCAAAGAATGAACATACCAAAAGACACGGACATACATAAGCATTACACCAAACATCCTGTTTCGAAGTTTGTCCGTGACAATACGGTAAACATTAACTCTAAATTGACGAGCAGATTATACTGCAAAGGCACAAATTTCAGTAACATCCAAGTGTCGTCTCTATTCAGGGTTATATCATACTTGGTGTCCTCTCATTCTGGACTCTATATCTTCTAGGCATCTAATATAAGTTTTGGCTCATCAGTTTTCATGCTATCTTCCTACGAATAGTTTCATAAATGAGAAAACAAATGAAGTCATGAAACGGGAACTCTTCTGGCATTGATTAAGATATTCCTTTTCCAGCTGTTATTCTGCTTATTCTAGATGGTCTTATGCTATTAGAGGCTTGAATAAACAAAGTTATCATAAAGGACAGAGAACTACGGTTCGAGGGACATGCATATCCATGCAAGGAACTACATGGATGCCAAATGGATAAAAATGCCATATTGAATTAAGATGTCAATGCACCGTTTTGTCCTATCTCACATTGTCCAGAGCTCGGTAGTTTGTCACAAGCATGAAAAAATATTCTTTACAGAACCCGCTGAGGCTGTTATGGTCATATGCCCATCAATTTGGCCTATGCTACGTCTTTTAGTTCAAGAACAATGGTTTCCCTCCAAGGATTCTGGTGCAGGATATACAATTAAAGCAGCATGGCTTCCAATAAAATTAATATCTATCACTGCACCTTGTAACAGTCCTATTCTAATGTTCTATGTGTGCTATGTCAAACCTCAAGGACAATCTCCTCATCTATCTTTAACAAAAATGAAAATTTTCAACCGCCCATTTATACCATTAGTATATGTTCCCTTAATTTAGATTAATCAAGTCAAGACAGATAGAACAAATCTATTTTGGTCAAACCAACTACCCAATTGTCTATAATTTCGTTGTTCTAAAGAAAAAGAATAAAAATGAGGATTATGAACCAGATTCCAGGAAGATTTTGCTTGTTTTGTCTTTTAATAGCTGCCACCAGTGAGTCAGTATCATCTCCTATCCTTGGTGTCAGGCAATTGTTAACCTGAACATGTTTGATTTGGTCTCGATGTGGTGAACATAAGTCAATTTCAGTCGACAACCATGCTTGGTTTTGATCTCATTACATCAAATATTACAAGTGCTATGGAGGGACAAGCCAACCCAAATCGTCTGATACCTCAAAAGCAACTATTTTGCGATTTCTATTGTTTGCAACCAATACGGAAAGGTTCCCCACAAGCAAGATCGATCGAGTTCAGGACCGCTATAATCATAATGTCACGAAAAAATCTTCCAAAAGGAGCGTCTTTTATCAAGAAACTACAACTTAAAAGAGGGGAAATGTGCAATATATAGAAAAGGAACAGAACCAGAGATCCCAAGAAGTGGTAGGGGAGCACCTCAACGACGCCGATCTGATAAGCACCGAGAGGCAGCGTAGAATCCGAATCCCAGCAAGAGTCCGGCCGACCCAGGATCGTGTCTACGACGGAGGGCCTGGGGCAGGCCGGCGAGCCCGCCGCCACGGCAACAAAGGCGACCAGGAAAACCAGCGCGGCGCGCCGAGGCTTTCCCTCCATGATTCGGTTCGGCGAACTGGAGAGGCAGGGGGAGAAACTAGCACGGGGCGGACTCCTCGTCCACGGCGATGGCCTGCCCCCCTCTTTTCTCCCCTTTCTCTCTTCACCCTTCTCTCGCTCCTCCTCTCCATGCTTCCAACGCGGATAAGCGGACGCGGGTTCGCGTGGGACGAGACCGCAACCGTCCGATGCTTCGGATCGGACGGCGTACGACCATAGAAGACGGCGAGCGGGGCCCACAGCGGATAAGGCACCGTTCGGGGTTCGCTCCGGGCCTCGCCGGCGTTTCCAGTTCGCTGCCCGGCGCGACACAGCAGGAGATTCCAACACCTTCACCGGTTGATGATCTCACAAACGCCACGAGGGATTGAGAGAAGACCATTGTGGCGGCCAATCGCAGGAGTCCAAAAGAGCTACATTTTGTTGCGTCTGCCTCAACTCACTTCACAGGACATTGGATGACTCGGTTTGCAAGATACATACCGAGCACTGCCAAGAACAAAATGGCTGTTCATCAGGAAAGAGGGAAAATATAACCATCAGTACACTGTAGATGACAAAATATTATGAATAATAAGAAATCACTGTTTGCAGAAGAGTATTACAGACCACATGTACAAGAAGAAAGATCTATTTTTGCTAAAAGAATCTTCTTAACAAAGAAGAGAATTTGCCCACAGTATGATAACCTTGTCCCATATGCTTCATGGCAATGTCACAGCTTTCTTATCTCTGAAGAATTTTGATATGGCAATCAATCACATACCCCATGGGGATGAAGCATTACTGATTCAAACTTTTCTAATTCTTCTCCAGTAAGTATTGGTTGCATAACCATTATGTATATAATGTCTGATTCTAAGCTGCACTCTGGAAATTGTTTTGAGTTATTGTTCTTCCTTGAAGAAAGACTTGTGACAAAGTAAGAGGTGCTGATTTGTGGTGGTACTTTCAAGCTCAGATTTGGGAGATCCAAAGATAGGGGCAGTATCGCGGAGTGTCACCAAACCCTGCATGTGGACCAGCAAGTATCATTAAGACATTGACATATCTAAGTAGCTGAAACTGTTATGAACAAGATACATAAATCATAATCTTACAGTTCCATA
The DNA here is from genome assembly GCF_036884655.1 of Musa acuminata AAA Group. Taxonomy (NCBI): domain Eukaryota; kingdom Viridiplantae; phylum Streptophyta; class Magnoliopsida; order Zingiberales; family Musaceae; genus Musa; species Musa acuminata. The sequence goes on along the minus strand of NC_088346.1, from coordinate 10,087,040 downwards.
CATTTGTTGCTAGTTGCAGAATCATGAGAATCAAAGTATCTTAATATGTCTAGATGACTCAAATGGAGATATTTAAAAATCTCTACATGAGTACGATCGAAATTGACAAAGTAAACATATTGTTTCGGTATGTATATCTAGCAGGGAGGTATTTGACAACCTCAGAGAGAACAATGCAGTATGATATAGAAAAGGAAAATTGTCTCAGACAGGCAAATCAGATATGTTTGTAATGCCAAAAGCTCACAAATCCTCCATTGTTTAGGTCAAAAATTTTGGTGAGATTGAGACTGTTTCTGCAGCAAGAGATGCTCTTAGATGCACATGAAAAGAGAAGTGCCATGCTCATCAATATGAAGTCTTGAAACACCAACACGAACATGCCCCAGGTAATCTTTGTTGCATCTTTATGCTCCTTTTTCATTAATCTCTCTTTTTCAGAACATGACCAACTGGCTTTCCCATCTTCAAGTAAAAGTTCCTACACATATTCTACAGCATATACAAAAGCATGTCTGAATTAAGTCAAGAATTTGAGACACTATAAATCTAGATATGTATACGTTCGTTTTTTTTTATTTCTTCTGAATGAACTCAAAGACATGAACTGAGTCTCCAGTGGTTAATATTAGATTAAGTTTCCCATGTTCTGTAGCTGTTTAATGCTGTAAGCACATCAGAGACTGAACTTTAATTGACATAAACTTCAACTGTTCAGATATAATCTACTGTGAATCTCCGTAACATTCCATATCAATCGTGGTAAACAGTAATCACATGTAGGCTTCCGAATCTATATTTGCTCATCTTTATATCATGCATATTATTCTACTAAACATAATCGGCAGCTGATCTACAGTCCAGCACAATATCTATACACTTTTGTATCATATCTTCATCTGTCATGAAGAGAAACCATTATAATTTGTCTGAATTGAAGTCCCTGTTTAATCTCATCAATTTGCTACAAGTTCAGGTGCAGTACTGCCATCTTCTTCCATTTTCATTGATCCACCATGAAGTCCTTGTTCCCTCTTCATTTCTTGGTCAATTTCCATTCCCATACCCCATTACTTACAAGCATATAGCAATTTGTATATTGGTCAGCAAATCCAGTCCAGCATTGAGTTCAGCCACATACACTCCAAGATTTGAGTTCCAACTGCTATGCATAAGAAAGCCACTGATAGAAGGATGAGAGGGATTTCACTTTGATGGCATCAACTGGCAAAGAAGCTCCTCGTCTTCTCGATGAAATCTTCAGCAAATGTGGCAGGGCCACTGTTGAGAAGATTAGGCCTAATGATCCACAAAAGGATGGTTCCAATCAGCAATACCCCATTGAAACTCTGTTCATTGATCTCTTGTCAATACTGTGAGGTTTCCAAAGCAGATGTAAATAACTCAAGCGACTTTTTGGATGTTTAGCCACCACTTTCATCCATTATCTTCTTGCCAAATGCTTAAGTTCATTGAAGTTATTGGATTTCCTTTGATTAACCTCCCAAAGGTTTTAAGTGCATCAAAGTTATTGGATTTCCATTGATATGGTTGAGTAGCATAACAAGAGGCCCCACTGTATATATCCAAGGAAAAAAACTAAGAGAATCCTGGACCTTGGTTTCATATGATCAGATGCATTGAGGATCAAACCAGATGATTTCAGTGTGCAGCTAACTCCATGTCATACTAGGGGAAGAGGTCATCAAGATCTGTTTGTTCATAGCTCAGATGTATGTCTTTCATTCCATAAAATCCAATCTATGGTGGTGTCAATATACACATTTGTTAAGAAGCACTGATCTACGACAAGGAGCACCAATTATAACATAGAATTATACACAATGCATGATTTCATTTATAAAAGTTTTGTTTTTTGTTGATATTGGACATCTAGTAGTTTGCTAGATGTTGAATGAATTGTTATTGTATATTGCAGTGAAAATGAATATAAGAAATTGTGAAAATAGAAAATAGTAGCAAAAAGTAATATGTAGCATTCCCAGGAAAGCATATAAGAATCCAAGAATTTTCATAAAATCAAATTACAGTTGCTTTGAGTATTACTGAGCTGCACAAAAATCAAAAGAGAGATGCTTTGGTTGATCTTATAGATGCATTGCCACTGGAATGAAGAAGACAAAACATGCTTTCCTCGTAACCAAGAGCTTTTCCTAAGGATTCCCATGATAGGCACAGAAAATTAAGAGAATGCAACCTTTTCCTTTTAACTTTCTATATATTTTCTATGGCCTCTTTCCCTCTTCTATGAAGACCGGACCATTTCTGTACTTAAAAGAGAAAGCTGAACACCTCCCCTGTTCTCTATCTATTCATACTGATAAATGAACCAGACAGGCTGCACCAAATGAAAAACTGAGAAGTGGACTTCTGATCTGTCCAATTTACCAATTGCTTCAAAAATGATAAAACAATCAGAATAAACTGGGTTCAATCTATCAGTTTACTGTGCATCAAAAGAACCAATCGGTCCAGTCAGAGCAGACTGGTTTTGAAGTGATTGTAAAACAATGAAAAAATTTTTAGTCCTCTTTATATTAGTCATCATGGATAATCCTATCTTTAGATTGTTAACAATATGAAAAAAAAAAATGAAAGAGATCCTGCAATCTTGGAATCAAAATCATAAATTATCTTATGCCTTGATAAAATTATAACTCAAGATGTTTAAAATGATCCCATATTTTTTGGTATATTTTATATTCTTATATAGTTGTATTTTCTTTAAAAAAATATTTTTGAACATGTGGTCTCAATTGATTGATTTATCATCCGAACGGTAGTACTGTGACATGAGATTTAGCAAGATCGCAGTAGAGTGAAATGAGAAAGAGAAGCCAATTGACATATCTAATGCATAAAGGATGAGTTTGTTGGATCAAAGCCACGAAGACAGTTTCAACTGATACTAGCATGCAGAACTAGATGGCTTACATCACAAGTTCACCGGAAGTATCTAAGATGGCCAAACTCTGATCAGAATTTTGTTTTTTCTCTCCCCAATTGCTGGAGAACCTTATGCAGAAAATAATACGTCACTCTAGAGCAATGATGGAGCTATTTTTGAAGAAGAAACAACACTCAGTGTGGAAAATTATCTTAATGCCAAGTCACAAACTGCTAATGACCTAATTCGGTTGGTCAACCTTCAGAGATTTCCTCTCATAAATCCTATGTTCTCTAAAGTCTAAACAACTAAAATAGCAAACATGTTCTGATCAAGACCTCTGTGGATCAGTGCCTGCCAAATGTCTTACTACATAAGTTGAGTTTTAGTTCGTGATGATCCTCCCATGCATACAAACTAAGAGCTGAGAATTGAATATCCCAAAAAGGTCTAGTAATGACTAAGTTGTCCAATACATCTGTTTGATGGATGAAAAGTCTTCTGTCACAGCTATTTATTCGCTATCTTGATTAATCATATAAATCTTTAGTTGCAGTATATTTGCTTTAAATTAAGAAGCACCATATGAAGTAGTAAATAGGCAAAGCAAATTTGTACACATAGCACAGACCAAATGAAATTAATATATGAAAAAAAAAGTGACTTCCATATTAATGAAAAATGGTCAACTACAGAAATAGATTTTTCTTTCATCTGAATGACAATTTGATGACTGGAGACTGATCATTAAGATGCATTTTGTACATCCAGTAAAATGAATGCAAAATCATTTCATCAATGGCATGACTCCAACCAAACCTAAACACAAATGGTGATCATCTTGATGGAAGCCCAAGAGGGATTGCACATCTACCGACTTATAAACCGAAGATAAGAAATTACTAGAAATGGTAAGAGTTGATACAAATTACCAAGTTTAGGCATAAAAATAATTGAATGCAGTTCCCATGCTTCAGTTTGTAGACTTATGCACTGCTCTGCTAGTTGACTGAGATTATTTGAATTAATGACCAAATCTGTTCTTCTGAACGATGCACCTAAGTCCGCTGCCCCATCCAAACAACTTCTTGAGAACGATGTTCCTCTTCCCCGGATCAACCCAGATCAAGTGTTCAAGATAGCTGCTCTTGAAACTCTAATGTTGGCTACAAAAAAATCTCCAACGCTGCACAAGTGATTCCGCCCTACTAGTTTTGTGCCAAAGCTATGATTTAACATGGTCAGTCCATTGTCGTCTCCATCAATTTCAGCCGAGTCCAAATCATTTTTCTTTGGAATCAAACTACAAAGGAAAAGAGAGACAGAAGCCATTTTTTTCACCAGTCCCCACCCACAACAAAGAAGTAGAGTCAGGCCCTGAATAACATGGTTCACAAAGAACTGAAAAACTAGCAAGAGAGAGGGTCTGGAATACAAAAGAGGTAATCCAAATACGAAGTATCCTCCCTAACATCTACCTTCTCCTACTGGCATCGTGGACCTCCTCCTTGTGGCCCTGGCCATGTTAGTTGCTTCCCTGAAACCACTGAGCAAAGCTCCGTGCATTGTTGCCGGGTACCGCCTGTTTGTTGCCTCACCAGCAAAGAAGACCCTCCCATCCCCCACACTCTC